>NC_089648.1:111522400-111756276 GCF_037042795.1 Molothrus aeneus | reverse complement strand
CATATTCCCATTTCCCCCATATTCCCCCCATTTCCCCCGTTTTCCCTCCAATTTTTCCCTCATTTTCCCCCCACTTTCCCCCCTATTTCCCCCCCTATTTCCCCCAATTTTTCCCTCATTTCCTTTTCCCCCCACTTTCCCCATTTCCCCCATATTTTCCCCCCTATTTCCCCCAACTTTCCCCCACTTTCCCCCTATTTCCCCCATATTTCCCCCAACTTTCCCCCCAATTTCCCCCCCACTTTCCCCCATATTTCCCCCATATTTCCCCCATATTTCCCCCAACTTTTCCCCACTTTCCCCCAATTTCCCCCCATATTTCCCCCAATTTCCCCCCATTTTTCCCCCACTTTCCCCCCTATTTCCCCCATATTTCCCCCCCTATTTCCCCCCTATTTCCCCCATTTTCCCCCCACTTTCCCCCCTATTTCCCCCATTTTCCCACCCTGCTCCAGCCGTTTGATCTGCTGGATCTGGTCCACGGTTTTCTTCAGGATCTGCCCTGCTCGGGTTTGGCCCCGAGCGAGTCGAGCTCGCCCAGGTTTGCCGAGAGCAGCTCGGCCAGCTCGGCCAGGTACCGCTGCTCCTGCTGCCGCCGCCGCTTCTCCGCGCTGCCAGGACACAAAAATCCAACTTTTAGTCCCTTTTCCAAAAATTCCAAGTTTTCCCCACGTTTTCCTGATTTTTCCCTATTTTTTCCCACTTTTTCCTGATTTTTGCCCATTTTTTTATCATTTTTTTGCCTTTTTTCCCCCTGGCTTTTCCTGCTTTTTCCTACCCTTTTTCCCTGACTTTTCACCACTTTTTTCCCATTTTTTTCCCAAATTTTCCTGTCATTTCCCTGATTTTTCCCCAATTTTTTCCCCATTTTTTCCATTTTTTCCCATTTTTTTCCAGTTTTTCCAGGATTTTCTTTTATCATTTTTCCAGGCTTTTCCCTCCCTTTTTTCCCCATTTTTCCTGATTTTTTCCCCATTTCTTCCCAGTTTCTTCCCAATATTTCTCCCTGATTTTTCCACTTTTCCCCCACTTTTTTCCCCATTTTTCCCCTGTTTTTTCCCAGTTTTTCCAGGGATGTTTTTCCCAATTTTTCCAATTTTTCCCCCCTTTTCCCCATTTTCCCTCCCTTTTTTTTGCCCCATTTTTCCTGATTTTTCCCCATTTTTCCCACGTTTTTTCCCAATATTTTTCCTGATTTTTTCCACTTTTTCCCCATTTTTTCCAATTTTATCCTGATTTTTCCCCACTTTTTTCTCTTTTTTTTCCCCTTTTTCCCCCTGGCTTTTCCTGCTTTTCCCTCCCCTTTTTCCCTGACTTTTCACCACTTTTTTCCCATTTTTTTCCCAAATTTTCCTGTGATTTCCCTGATTTTTCCCCAATTTTCCCCAATTTTTTCCCATTCTTTTCCCAGTTTTTCCTGATTTTTTCCAGGATTTTCTTTTATCATTTTTTCCAGGCTTTTCCCTCCCTTTTTTCCCCATTTTTCCTGATTTCTTCCCAGTTTCTTCCCAATATTTCTCCCTGTTTTTTCCCACTTTTCCCCAATTTTTTCCCACTTTTTTCCCAATTGTTCCCAGTTTTTCCTGATTTTTCCAGGGATGTTTTTCCCAATTTTTCCCCCCTTTTCCCCATTTTCCTCCCTTTTTTTGCCCCATTTTTCCTGATTTTTTCCCCATTTTTCCCACGTATTTTCCCAATATTTTCCCTGATTTTTCCACTTTTTCCCCATTTTTTCCCCCAATTTTTTCCGATTTTTTTCCTGATTTTCCCCATTTTTTTATCATTTTTTTTCCCTTTTTCCTCCTGGCTTTTCCTGCTTTTCCCTCCCCTTTTTCCCTGACTTTTCACCACTTTTTTCCCTTTTTTTTTCCCAACTTTCTGTGATTTCCCTGATTCTTCCCCAATTTTCCCCAATTTTCTTCCCATTTTTTTCCTGATTTCTCCAGGTTTTTTTTTTTTCATTTTTTCCAGGCTTTATCCCTCCTTTTTTCCCCATTTTTCCTGATTTTTTCCTCATTTCTTCCCAGTTTTTTCCCCACTTTTTTCCCAATATTTTTCCCTGATTTTTTCCTGATTTTTCCCCACTTTTTTCCCCAGTTTTTCCTGATTTTTCCCCATTTTTTCTCTTTTCTTTCCCTTTTTCCTCCTGGCTTTTCCTGCTTTTCCCTCCCCTTTTTCCCTGACTTTTCACCACTTTTTTCCCTTTTTTTTTCCCAAATTTTCCTGTGATTTCCCTGATTTTTCCCCATTTTCCCCCAATTCTCCTCTCTTTTTAAACCTATTCCTGCCATTCCCAGTTTTTTCCAATTTTCCTGATTTTCCCCAAATTTTTCTTCTATTTTTCATAAATTTATCACAAATTTTGCTCACTTTTCTCCAGGCCTTCTTTGAATTTTTTTTTGTTTTTTCTCCATATTTCCCCCCTTTTTCCCCCATTTTTTCCTATTTTTTCCACAATTTTTCCCCATTTTTTCCCCATTTTTTCCTTATTTTTTCACAATTTTTTCCTCAAATTTTCCTGCTTTTTTCCAGCCTTTTTTCCTTTTTTTTTTACTGTTTTTTCCCCCATTTTTTCCCTTTTTTTCCCCAACTTTTCCTGATTTTTTTCTCATTTTTTTCAGTATTTCCCACTCTTTTCCCCATTTTTTCCCCAAATTTTCTGCTTTTTTCCTGATTTTTCACCATTTTTTCCCTACTCCATTTCTTCACCCTTTTCCAGAATTTTTCCCAGTTTTTCCCAATTTTCTCCTGATTTTTTCCAATTTTTTTTTTCATAATTTTCCCCTGAATTTTCCCCAATTTTTTTCCTGAATTTTCTCCAATTTTCCCCCATTTTTTCTGATATTTTCCCAAATTTCCCCTGAATTTTCTCCTCATTTCCCCCAATTTTCCTCTGATTTTTTTCCAAATTTTTCCTGATTTCCTCCTGAATTTCCCCCAATTTCTCTCACATTTTTCAATTTTTTCCCAATTTTTTCCTAAATTTCCTCCAATTTTTCTCCAATTTTCCCCAAATTTTCCCCCAATTTTCCCCTGATTTTTTCTCAATTTTCCCCAATTTTTCCCCAAATTTTGCCCCATTTTTCCAGATTTTTTCCCAAATTTTTCCCCATTTTCCCTCAATTTTTCCTCCCATTTTCCCCGATTTTTCCCCAAATTTTCCCTGATTTTTTCCCGAATTTCCCCAAATTTTTCCTCATTCTTTCCCAATTTTTTCCCCAAATTTTCCCCCAATCTTTTCCCCAAGTTTTTCCTAAATTTTCCCAATTTCTCCACATTTCCCATGCATTTCTCCTGATTTTTCCCCAAATTTTCCCCAATTTTTTCCTGATATTTTCCCAAATTTCCCCTGAATTTTCTCCTCATTTCCCCCAATTTTCCTCTGATTTTTTTCCAAATTTCTCCTGATTTCCTCCTGAATTTCCCCCAATTTCTCTCACATTTTTCAATTTTTTCCCAATTTTTTTCCTAAATTTCCTCCAATTTTTCTCCAATTTTCCCCAAATTTTCCCCCAATTTTCCCCTGATTTTTCTCAATTTTCCCCAATTTTTCCCCAAATTTTGCCCCATTTTTCCAGATTTTTTCCCAAATTTTTCCCCATTTTCCCTCAATTTTTCCTCCCATTTTCCCCGATTTTTCCCCAAATTTTCCCTGATTTTTTCCCGAATTTCCCCAAATTTTTCCTCATTCTTTCCCAATTTTTTCCCCAAATTTTCCCCCAATCTTTTCCCAAGTTTTTCCTAAATTTTCCCAATTTCTCCACATTTCCCATGCATTTCTCCTGATTTTTCCCCAAATTTTCCCCAATTTTTTCCTGATTTTTTCCTGATATTTTCCCAAATTTCCCCTGAATTTTCTCCTCATTTCCCCCAATTTTTCTCAGATTTTTTCCCCAAATTTCTCCTGATTTCCTCCTGAATTTCCCCCAATTTCTCTCACATTTTTCAATTTTTTCCATAATTTCCTCCAATTTTTTCCCAATTTTTTTCTGATTTTCCCCTGAATTTCCCACGAATTTTCTCCCAATTTTTTCCCAAATTCTCCAAATTTTCCATGCATTTCTCCTGATTTTTCCTTGAACTTTCCCCAATCTTTTCCTGATTTTTTCTGATATTTTCCCAAATTTCCCCTGAATTTTCCCGAATTTTCCCCAAATTTGTCCCAATTTTTTCCCGATTTTCTTCCCTCTTTTCCCCTGAATTTCTCCCGAATTTTCCCCCGATTTTTTCCCAATTTTTCCCCAATTTTTTCCCAATTTTTCCCAATTTTTCTCCAAATTTTCCCCCAAACTTTCCCCAAAATTTTCCCCTGAACTTTCCCGGATTTTCCCCAATTTTCCCCCAAATTGTTCCCCATTTTCTCGCATTTTCCCAAATTTTTCCCCAACTTTCCCCCGATTTTTTCCCGAATTTCCCCCAATTTTTCCTCATTCTTTCCCAATTTTTTCCATTTTTTTCCGATTTTTCCCCAAATTTCCCCTGAATTCCCCCCCAATTTTTCCCAAATTTCCCATGCATTTCTCCTGATTTTTCCTTGAATTTTCCCCGATTTTTTCCTGATCTTTGCCCGAATTTTCCCCCGATTTTTTCCCAATTTTTCCCCAACTTTGTCCCAATTTTTTCCCGATTTTCTTCCCTCTTTTCCCCTGAATTTTCCTCGAATTTTCCCTGATTTTTTCCTGATCTTTGCCCGAATTTTCCCCCAATCTTTTCCCAATTTCTCCACATTTCCCATGCATTTCTCCTGATTTTTGCTTGAATTTTCCCCAATTTTTCCCAAATTTTTTCCTGATATTTTCCCAAATTTCCCTTGAATTTTCTCCTCATTTCCCCCAATTTTTCTCAGATTTTTTCCCCAAATTTCTCCTGATTTCCTCCTGAATTTCCCCCAATTTCTCTCACATTTTTCAATTTTTTCCATAATTTCCTCCAATTTTTTCCCAATTTTTTTCCGATTTTTCCCCAAATTTCCCCTGAATTTCCCCCGAATTTTCCCCCAATTTTTTCCCAAATTCTCCAAATTTCCCATGCATTTCTCCTGATTTTTCCTTGAATTTTCCCCAAATTTTCCCCGATTTTTTCCTGATCTTTGCCCGAATTTTCCCCCGATTTTTTCCCAATTTTTCCCCAACTTTGTCCCAATTTTTTCCCGATTTTCTTCCCTCTTTTCCCCTGAATTTTTCCCAATTTTTCCCCGCATTGCCGGTACCTGTGTGCGGGGTCGCAGGGGGACCCTTTGCGTTTCCGGCCCTCGGCGTTTGCCGGGTCGGCGGCGCCGTCGCCGAGGCCGCTCATGGTGGGACCCTAGGGAGCACCTGGGGGAACAACAACGGGAACGGGATTTTCCTCGGGAATTTGGGATTTCCTACGGAAAAGGCGGAGCTGGGAGGGGATTCCCAGGGCTTTGGGCTTCCTGGTATTCCCATGGATTTGGGATTCCTGGTATTCCCATGGATTTGGGATTCTTGATATTCCCAGTGATTCGGGATTTCCATCGATTTGGGATTCCCATGGATTTGGGATTCCTGGGACCCTCCCCTGCTCCCGGTGGCCGCTCTCTCCCGGCTCTCCCGGTGCGGCTCCAGAGCAGGTCCGGGCATTTTCCGTCTCCGCTTTTTCCATGGAATTGCTCAGTACAGAAAATCTCAGCACGGAGCTGTTCCCATTCCCGGCACGGAGCCGTTCCCATTCCCGGCACGGAGCCATTCCTGTTCCCATTCCCATTCCCAGCACGGAGCCATTCCCGTTCCTGGCACGGAGCCATTCCTGTTCCCATTCCCATTCCCAGCACAGAGCCATTCCCGTTCCCAGCACGGAGCCGTTCCCATTCCCAGCATGGAGCCGTTCCCGTTCCTGGCACGGAGCCATTCCCATTCCCAGCACGGAGCCGTTCCCATTCCCGGCACGGAGCCATTCCCATTCCTGTCACGGAGCTGTTCCCATTCCCAGCACGGAGCCGTTCCCATTCCCAGCATGGAGCCATTCCCATTCCTGTCACGGAGCCGTTCCCATTCCCGGCACGGAGCCGTTCCCATTCCCGGCACGGAGCCATTCCTGTTCCCATTCCCGGCACGGAGCCATTCCTGTTCCCATTCCCGGCACGGAGCCATTCCCATTCCCATTCCCAGCACGGAGCCATTCCCGTTCCTGGCACAGAGCTGTTCCCGTTCCTGGCACGGAGCCGTTCCCATTCCCAGCATGGAGCCGTTCCTGTTCCCATTCCCCTTCCCAGCACGGAGCCATTCCTGTTCCCATTCCCATTCCGAGCACGGAGCCGTTCCCGTTCCCGGCACGGAGCCGTTCCCATTCCCGTTCCCATTCCCATTCCCAGCACGGAGCCATTCCTGTTCCCATTCCCGTTCCCGTTCCCATTCCCAGCACGGAGACATTCCCGTTCCCATTCCCGTTCCCATTCCCATTCCCAGCATGGAGCCATTCCTGTTCCCATTCCCGTTCCCATTCCCGTTCCCGTTCCCATTCCCGTTCCCATTCCCGTTTCTATTCCCATTCCCGTTCCTATTCCCATTCCCGTTCCCATTCCCATTCCCGTTCCCATTCCCGTTCCCATTCCCGTTCCCGTTCCCATTCCCGTTCCCATTCCCGTTCCTATTCCTGTTCCTATTCCCATTCCCGTTCCCATTCCCGTTCCCGTTCCTGGGGTGGCCCAAGGGAAGGGCCGGAGTGCCAGGAGCCGGCACTGAGAGAACAACAGGAGAGGCACCGAACCCAAGAGAACCCAAAGGAACCAAACAGAACCAAACAGAACCCAACAGAACCAAACAGAACTGAACAGAACCAAAGAGAACCAAACAGAACTGAACGGAACCAAACAGAACCAAACAGAACTGAACGGAACCAAACAGAACCAAACAGAACCAAACCCAACCCAACTGAACCCAACAGAACCAAAGAGAACCAAACAGAACCAAACCGAACCCAACAGAACCAAACAGAACTGAACGGAACCAAACCAAACCCAACTGAACCCAACAGAACCAAACAGAACTGAACGGAACCAAACAGAACCAAACCGAACAGAACCCAACAAAACCCAACGGAACCAACTCCAACCCAACGGAACCAACTGCAACCCAACGGAACCAACTCCAACCCAACGGAACCAACTGCAACCCAACGGAACCAACTCCAACCCAACGGAACCAACTGCAACCCAACGGAACAGAACGGAACTGAACCCAATGGAACCAAAGCAAACCCAACAGAACCCAATGAAACCAAATGGAACCAAACCCAACAGAACCCAGCAGAACCCAACAGAACCCAACGGAACAGAAAATAACTCAACCAAACCCAACGTAACCCAATGGAACCAAAACCAACAGAACCCAACCCAAGAGAACAAAATGGAACCCAACAGAACCCAACCCAAGTCAACCAACCAGAACCAAACAGAACTGAAAACAACCCAACCAAACCCAATGGAACCAAACAGAACCAAACCAAACCCGATGGAACCAAACCGAACTGAACCAATCCCAACAGAACCGAACAGAACCAGACAGGAACACAACAGAATCGAACAGAACTGAAAACAACCGAACCAAAAACAACGCAACCCAAGGGAACCAAACCCAGCCCAACAGAACCCAACAGAACCGAAGAGAACTGAAAACAACCCAACTCAACCCAACCCAACTCAACCCAACCCAACCCAACTCAACCCAACCCAACCCAACTCAACCCAACCCATGGAATCAACAGAACCCAATCCAACAGAACCAAACAGAACCGAACCCAACCCAATGGAACCCAACAGAACCCAACCCAATGGAACCAAACCAAACTCAACCCAACGCAACGGAATGAACAGAACCCAATCCAACAGAACCAAACGGAACCAAACCCAACCCAACGGAACCCAACCTAATGGAACCCAACAGAATGAAACAGAACCCAACAGAACCAAACAAAACCAAACCCAGCACAACCAAGCCCAACTGAACCCAATGGAACCAAACCCAACCCAACAGAACCCAACAGAACCGAACCCAGCACAACCAAGCCCAACTGAACCCAATGGAACCGAACCCAACCCAACAGAACCCAACAGAACCCAACAGAACCGAACCCAGCACAACCAAGCCCAACTGAACCCTATGGAACCAAACCCAACCCAACAGAACCAAATGGAACTGAAAACACCCGAACCGAACCCAACTGAACCCAACAGAACCCAGCGCAACAGAACCAAACCCAACGCAACAGAACCAAACTGAATGGAATGGAACCGAACTGAAAACAACCGAACCAAACCCAACGGAACCAAACCCATCAGAACCAAACAGAACCCAATGAACCAAACAAAACCAAACCAAATGGAAGCAATGGAACCAAATCCAGCCCAACCCAACGGAACCCAATGCAACCTAACCCAACCCAAATGAACCGAACAGAACCGAATCCAACCCAAAAGATCCAAACAGAACTTAATGGGAGCACAAGAGAATCAAAAGGAGCTGAAAACATCTGAACCAAACCCAACCCAACTCAACAGAACCCAACGGAACCTGAGAACCCAAGGTGACAGAACCCAACAGAGCCAAACCCAACCCAACCCAACAGAACCCAACAGAACCCAACTGAGAAAAACCCAACCAAACCCAACCGAACCCAACCAAACCAAACCCAACTGAACCCAACCCAATGGAACCAAACCTAACTCAGTGCAATGCAACAGAATAAAGAGAATCCAACCCAACCCAACAGAACCAAACAGAACCCAACTGAAAAAAACCCAACCGAACCCAACCCAATGGAACCAAACCTAACTCAGTGCAATGCAACGGAATAAAGAGAATCCAACCCAACAGAACCCAACAGAACCCAACAGAGAAAAACCCAACCAAACCCAACCGAACCCAACCGAACCCAACCCAATGGAACCGAACCTAACTCAGCACAACGCAACGGAATAAAGAGAATCCAACCCAACAGAACCCAACAGAACCCAACCCAATGGAACCGAACCTAACTCAGCGCAACGCAACAGAATAAAGAGAACCCAACCCAATGGAACCGAACCTAACTCAGCGCAACGCAACGGAATAAAGAGAATCCAACCCAACAGAACCCAACCCAATGGAACCGAACCTAACTCAGCGCAACGCAACAGAATAAAGAAAATCCAACCCAACCCAACGGAAACAAACCCAACAGAACCCAACTGAGAAAAACCCAACCGAACCCAACAGAACCAAACCCAACCGAACCCAACCGAACCCAACCTAACTCAGCGCAACGCAACGGAATAAAGAGAATCCAACCCAACAGAACCCAACCCAATGGAACCGAACCTAACTCAGCGCAACGCAACGGAATAAAGAAAATCCAACCCAACGGAAACAAACCCAACAGAACCCAAGCCAACCCAGCCCACCAGAACCAAACAGAACCCAACAAACCCAACAAAACCAAACCTCAACCCTAACAAAACCAACCCCACCCCAACCCAACAGAACCGAACAGAACTGAATCCAACCCAACAGAACCAAATAGGAACACAACAAAACCCAACTCAACTGAAAACAACCAAACCAAACTCAACCCAATGGAACCCAACCCAACCCAGCCAACCAGAACTGGGTGGAACTGAACAAAACTGAACTGAACTAAAAACAACCAAACCAAACCCAACTGAACCCAACCCAAGGGAACCAAACCCAGGTCACCCCAAGGCAACGGAATGAACAGAACCCAATGCAACCCAACCCAACCCAACGGAACCGAACCCAATAAAACCGAACAGAACCAAACCTAACCAAATGAAACCAAACCAAACAGAATCAAACCCATCCCAACCCAACGGAACCCAACCCAACGGAACCAAATGGAACCCAAAGGAACCAAATGGGACCCAACCCAATGGAACCCAACCCAATGGAACCCAACCCAACGGAACCCAAAGGAACCAAATGGAACCCGAACCAAACCCAACGGAACCCAACTCAAACCAAGAGAACCCAACCCAAGGAACACAAAGGAACCCAATGGAACCCGGCCCAACGGAACCCAACCCAATGGGACACAAAGCAACCCAACCCAACCCAATGGAACCCAAGGGAACCAAATCAAACCCAACTGAACCGAACAAAACCCAACCCAACAGAACCCAACCCAACGGAACCCAAAGGAACCAAATCAAACCCAACTGAACCCAACAGAACCAAACCCAGTGGAATCAAACCCAGCAGAATCCAACAAAACCCAACCCAACCCGACCCAATGGAACCCAACCCAACGGAACCCAACCCATGGAACACAAAGGAACCCCACGGAACCCAACCCAGCGGAACCCAACCCATGGAACATCAAAGGAACCCAATGGAACCCAACACAACGGAACCCAATGGAAGCCAACGGAACCAAACCCAACCCACCCCACGCAACACAATGTGATGAAACCAAACCCAACAGAATCGAACTCAACCCAACGGAACGCAACGGAACCAAAGCCAACAGAACCCAGTGGAACCAAACCCAACCAACAAAACCCAAGCAACCCAATGGAACCAAACCCAACGGAACGCAACGGAACCAAAGCCAACCCAAGGGAACCAAACCCAATGGAGCACAATGGAACCAAACCCAACCCAAACCAACCCAAGGGAATCAAACCCAACCCAACAGAACCCAATGGAACCAAACCCAACGGAACGCAATGGAACCAAAGCCAACCCAAGGGAACCCAAGGGAACCAAACCCAACCCAAGGGAACCAAACCCAACCCAAAGGAACCAAACCCAACCCAAACCAACCCAAGGGAACCAAACCCAACCCAACAGAACCCAATGGAACCAAACCCTACCCAAAGGAACCTAAACCCTACCCAAAGGAACCAAACCCAACCCAAGCCAACCCAAGGGAACCCAAGGGAACCAAACCCTACCCAAAGGAACCAAACCCAACCCAGCGGAACCAAACCCAACGGAACCCAGCGGAACCAAACCCAACCCAAGCCAACCCAAGGGAACCAAACCCAACCCAAGGGAACCCAAGGAAACCAAACCCAACCCAAGGGAACCAAACCCAACCCAAGCCAACCCAAGGGAACCAAACCCAACCCAAGCCAACCCAAAGGAACCAAGCCCAACCCAAGCCAACCCAAGGGAACCAAACCCAACCCAAACCAACCCAAAGGAACCAAACCCAATGGAACACAACAGAACCAAACCCAACCCAAGCCAACAGAACCCAATGGAACCAAACCCAACCAACAAAACCAAAGGAACCCAATGGAACCCAATGGAGCCAAACCCTACCCAAAGGAACCAAACCCAACCCAAGGGAACCAAACCCAACCAAAGCCAACCCAAGGGAACCAAACCCAACCCAAGGGAACCCAAGGGAACCCAAGGGAACCAAACCCAACCCAATGGAACCAAACCCGAACCAAACCCAACCAAGGGAACCAAACCCAACCCAAGGGAACCCAATGGAACCCAACCGAACCCAGTGGAATCAAACCCAACATGAACCCACCAAAACCCAACCCAAGGGAACCCAAGGGACCCAAACCCAACCGAGCCCAACAGAACCAAACCCAGTGGAACCAAACCCAACGGAACCCAACAAAACCCAACCCAAGGGAACCCAATGGAACCAAACCCAACCCAACGGAACCCAACGGAACCAAATGGAAGCAAAATACAATAAAATAAAATAAGATGGAATAGAATAAAATTTAAAGTAAGAATAAAATATGAAATAAAATAAAGTATGAAATAAAATAAAATACAGAATAAAAAAGAATGGAAAATACGTAAAAATAGAAAAAGAAAATTTAAAAAAATAAAAAGAAAAATTTAAAAGAAAAATTTAATAACATACTGAGTGAAATGAAATGGAATTAAATTATATAACAATAAAATAGAATAAAATTTCAAATATAAAACAAATGAAACAAAATCCTTGGAAAATCCCAAAATCTTTGGAAAACCCAAAAAAACCCTTTGAAAGCGCCCAAAAATCCTTGGAAAATGCTCCAAAAAATCCTTGGCAAATCCCAAGAAATCCTTGAAAAATCCCCAAAAATCCTTGGAAAATTCCCCAAAAATCGGGGAAAAATCCAAGGATTTTTTGCTGTCAACAATTCCCAAATATTTTATCCCAAAAAACCCCCAGAATTCCAGGAAAAAGCTTCAAACTTACCTGGGAATTGTGGAGGTGAGGGATGGCTCATGGGAAATTTGGGATTTTCCAGGAAAATCCTAAAACCTCGGGAATTCCATGGGAATTTTGATTCCCAGATCCTGCAGAGGGAAAATTTTGGATTATTTGGGGATTTTTTTAGGAATTTCGGATGGAATTTTTGGATTTTTCTGCGAATGGTTTAGGTCTGAATCCCAAAAAATTCTAAGGAAAAAGGAATTTTTTTGCTCATCCTGAATGGAAAAGTGGGAAAAAAATCCTGGAAATTTAATGAATTAATTTTTAATTAATTTAAAAAAAATATTTTTTAAATAAAATTTTTGATTTTTTTAACTTTTTCTATCTTGGGAAATGGATGGGATGGGATTAAAGGGACCTTCCCAGGCTGGATTTCCTCAGGTTTTCCCAGAATTATCCCGAAAATTCACAAAAATCCCAGAAAATTCACAAAAATCCCAGAAAAGGCTTGAAGAAAACCGGGAACATTTTGAGGAAATTACGGCAAAAATCTGGGAAATTCTGGGAAATATTCAGGAAACTCCAAGAAAAACTTGAGAAAATTCCAGGAAAAATTCGTGAAATTTTGGGAAAACTCCAGGAAATTCCCAAAAATTTGAGGAAATTTGGGAAAAATTCAGGAAAACTCAAGGAAATCCCAGAAGATTTGAGGAAATTCCAGGGGAAGCTCCAGAAAATTCCAAGAAATCCAGGAAAGCTGAAGGAAATATCAGAAAATTTGAGGAAATTCCAGGAAAAATCTGGGAAATTCAAGGAAATTTGGGAAAAACTCCAGGAAATCCTGAAAAATTTGAGGAAATTACGGGAGAAATCCAAGAAAATCCAGGAAAAATCCAGGAAATCCTGGAAAATTTGAGGAAATCTGGGAAAAATTCAGGAAATTCTGGGAAAAACTTGAGGAAGTTCCAGGAAAAATCTGGGAAATTTTGGGAAAAGCTTCAGGAAATCTCCAGGAAATTTGAGGAAATTCCAGGAAAAAATCAGTAAATTCCAGGGAAAATTCCAGGAAATCCCAAAAAATTTGAGGAAATTCTGGGAAATTTTGGGAAAAGCTCCAGGAAATCCTGGAAAAATTGAGGGAATTTGGGTAAAATCCAGGAAAACTTGAGGAAATTCCTGGGAAATTTTGAGAAAATTCCAGAAAATCCTGGAAAATTTAGGAAATATGGGAAAAGCTCCAGGAAATCCCAGAAATTTGGAGAAAATTCCAGGGAAAAACTGAGAAAAACTCCATGAAATCCTGGAAAAATTTGAGAAAATTCTGGGAAAAATCCAGGAAATTCCAGGAAAATTTGAGAAAATTCCAAGAAAAATTTGGGAAGCCTGGGAAAAACTCCAGAGAAGCTCCAGGAAATCCAGAAAATTGTGAGTAAAATATAGGAAAGCTCCAGGAAATTCCAGGAAAATTTGAAGAAATTCCAGGGAAAATTCAGGAAATTTGGGGGAAAATCTGGGAAAAATCCAGGAAATCCAGGAAAAGCTCCAGAAAATCCCAGAAAATTTGAAGAAATTATGGGAAAAATTCAGGAAATCCTGGAAAATTTGAGAAAATTAAAGGGAAAATTCAGGAAATTCTGGGAAAATTTGGGAAATCCTGGAAAAGCACCAGGAAATTCTGGGAAAAATCTGGGAAATTACAGGAAAAGCTCCATGAAATGCCAGGAAATTTGAAGAAATTATGGGAAAAATTGATGGAATTCTGCAAAAATCCAGGATATTCCATGAAAAATTCAAGGAAATCTGGGAATAGCTCCAGGAAATCCTGGAAAAATTTGGGAAATTTCAGAAAACCTCCCGGAAATCCCAGGAAAACTCGAGGAATAAAAATTGGGAATTTTCAGCACTAAAAATCCTTGGGAAATTGGGGGAAATTCCAATAAAACCCAGCCAGGAGAGAGGGAAAGGAGCAGGAAATTCAGGAATTTTTGGGAATTCTGAGCTCTTTCCCCAAGTTTTTCTGGGATTTTGGGAACTGGGAAAATCACAGATTTATTCCGGATTTTTCATGGATTTGTCCTGGATTTTTCCTGAATTTTTCATGGATTTTTCCTGGATTTTTCAAGTTGTTTTCATGGAATTGCACTAGAATTTTCACAGATTTTTCCTGAATTTTTTATGGATTTATCCTAAAATTTTCATGGACTTCTCCCAGATTTTTCCTGGATTTTTCATGGATTTGTCCTGAATTTTTCATGGATTTATCCTAAAACTTTCATGGACTTCTCCCAGATTTTTCCTGGATTTCTCCTGGATTTTTCATGGATTTATCCCTAATTTCTCCCAGATTTTTCCTGGATTTCTCTCACATTTTTCATGGAATTTCTTGGATTTTTTATGCATTCATCCCAGATTTTTCCTGGATTCTCCAAGGATTTCTCCCATATTGTTCCTGGATTTTTCCTGAATTTCTTCCAGGTTTTTGATGGATTTATCCTGGATTTTTCCTGTATTTCCTCCAGGTTTTTGATGGATTTATCCTGAATTTCTCCCCAGATTTCTCATGGCTTTATCCCAGAATTTTCCTGGATTTTTCATGGAATTTCTCCCAATTTTCTGGAGATTTGGGCAGACTTTCCTCAGAAAATCCAGGAATAAAAAATTCCCTGCATTTCAAAACCCAGGGAAAAGAGCTCCAGAAATTCCAGAAATTTCTTGGATTTCCTCCATTTCTCCATGAAAATTCCTGGATTTGTTCCAATTTTTCCTGAAAATCCAGGGATTTTTCTCAGTTTTTCCAAAAAATCCACTTTTTTCCTCCATTTTCCCATGAAAATCCTGGAATTTCCTCCATTTTCCCTGAAAATCCAAATATTTTCTCAAATTTTAGGTAAAAATCCAGGAATTTTCTCTACTTTTCCCTAAAAATCCAAGAATTGTCTCAAATTTTCCCCCAAAAATCCCAAATCCAAATATTTTCTCCATTTTTCCACCAAATTCCAATTTTTTTCTCCATTTTTCATTCAAGATCCAAATATTTCCTCACATTTTCCACGAAAATATTGGAATTTCCCCCTTTTTCCAGGGAAAAATTGGGAATTATAGAAAAATTAGGGCAGAGAAAGGGAAAAATTGGGAATTATGGAAAATTTGGGAATTATGGAAAATTGAGGGAAGGGAAAGGGGAAAATTTAGGGGGGGAAAAGGGGAAAAATTGGAATTATGGAAAAATTAGGGCAGAAAAAAAGGGAAAAAATTGGGAATTCTGGAGAATTGAGGGAAGGGAAATGGAGAAAGTTGGGAATTTGGAAACTTTAGGGAAGAAAAAAGGAAAAATAGGGAATTTTGGAAAAATTGGGGAAGAAAAAAGGGAAAAATGAGAATTATGGAAAATTGAGGGCTTAAAAAAGGAAAAATGTTGGGAATTATGGAAAATTTAAGGAAGGGAAAGGGAAAAATTAGGGAAATTTCAGGAAATTTATGGCAGGGAAAGGGGGACAATTTTGGGATTTGGAAAATTGAGGGCAGGGAAAGGGAAAAATTTTGGGAATTATGGAAATTTAGGGCAGAAAAAAGGAAAATTTGGGGGAATGCTGGAAAATTTGGGGCAGAGAAAAGGAAAATTTGGGGAATTACAGGAAAATTAGGGCAGGGAAAGGGAAAAATTTGGGAATTCTGGAAAATTGAGGGCAGAGAATGGAAAAAAATTGGGAATTCTGGAGAATTGAGAGCAGAGAAAGGGAAAAATTTGGGAATTCTGGAAAAATTAGGGCAAAGATGGAATAATTATGACATTTACAGGCATGGAAAGGGAAAAATTTGGGAATTACGGAAAATTTAGGGCAGGGAAAGAAAAATTGATGGGATTTCCAAGAAATTTAGGGTAAGGAAAGGGAAAAAATTTGGGAATTGCACAAAAATTAGGGCAGTGAAAGGGAAAAAATGAGGGCAAAGAAAGGGAAAAATTGGGGAATTACAGGAAATTTAGGGCAGGGATGGGGGAAATTGTGGGAATTCTGGACAATTTATTGCAGGGAGTGGGAAAATTGGGGAATTCTGGAAAATTTAGGAGAGAGAAATAAAAAATGTGGGAATTCTGGAAAATGGAGGGCCCAGAGCCCCCTGCAAGGAGCTGCTCCCGACACACCTGGCTCGGGAATGCTGCTCCAGAGGCACCTGGAGCTGTGGGATCCTGAGGATTTTGGGTTATTTGGGGATATTTTGCGGATATTTGGGGATATTTCAGGATATTTTGGGATATTTTGGGAATGTCACCCTCACACAAAGCGCTGCCACCCGCAGCCAACCCCACCCCAGGGCCCGTCCCCATTGCCGGGGGCGGCGGTGCCATTTTCCAAGCGGGAATTAAAAAAAAAAAAAAATTAAATTAAAAAAAATCAATTAAAAAAAAAAAAAGCCGGGAATGAGGTCGGGAATTTCGAGCAGAGCAAGGAAGGAAGGAAGGAGAAGGTGAAGAGGCCGGAGCGCGGTGGGACTTTTGCAATCAACTTTCAACCCACGCCGAGCCGAGCCCTGAGGGGGCGGCTGAGGGAGGAGGGAGCGCGGGGTCCCTGAGGGGGGAGCGATGGCGGAGGGCGGGCACGGAGCGAGGGGAGGGGACGGAGCGAAGGAGAGGGAGACGGAGAGGGAGAGAGAGAGAGAGAGAGAGAGAAGAGAGGGGGAGGCGGCGGCCGCCATGGCCGGGAAGGAGCTGGGAGCGGGGCCGCTGCCGCCTCGCTGCCCTGCCCAGCCCGGTGACAGCTGCCGGGGGAGCCGCGGGGAAGCGGCGCGGCCGCGGCTCCGCCCGCGGGGCCCCGCTCGTTCGCTCGCTCGCTCGCACTCACCTGCCGCTGCCAGGGCCGAGGCCGCGGGCAGCGCCGCAGCGACTCCCGCGGCCGGGCCGGGCCCCGGGGGCTGCGGCCTGCGGGAGCCGCCCGGGGGAGGGCGGCGGGCGGTGCTGGCGGCCCCGGCTCCCCTCAGGGGCTCCCCCCGGGCCGGCCGGGGCCCCTCGGCTGGGCGGCGCGGCGCGGCTGCGGGGCTCCGGCTCGGGCTCGCCGCGATCCTCCCTCCTCCCGGCGGGACGGGGCGGAGCTGGGCATGGAGGACGAAGGGGGCGGTGGCGGCGGAGCTCCGCTGGGGATGGATCCTCCTCCTCCTCCTGCCCTTCCTCCTCCGCCAGCCGAGGCCGCCGAGCCCAGAGCCGCCATCTTCTGCCGGCGGCCCCGAGCTCCGGGCCCGGGGCGGCCCCGCTGCTGAGGCCGGGACGGGGACGGGAAGGGGAAGGGGACGGGAAGGGGAAGGGGAAGGCGGCGCCATGTTGGCGGCTGAGGGCGGCCGGCGCTGAGGGGCCGCTGAGGGCCGGGCCCGAGCATCGCTGCCCGGTGCCACCGCTCTGCCCTCGGTTCCCGATCCCTGCCGGTGCCACCGCTCTGCCCTCGGGCCCCGATCCCTGCCGGTGCCACCGCTGTTCCCTCAGCCCCGGTGCCCTCTCGGTGTCCTCAGTCCCGGGAGCTTTTCGGTGTCACCGCTCTGCCCTCGGCGCCGATGCCCGCTCCGTGCCCTCAGCCCCGGGAGCTCCCCGGTGTCCCCTCGGTGCCCTCAGCTCCGGGACCCCGCCGTACCCTGAGCCCCGGATCGTTCCCGGTGCCACCGCCGTGCCCTCAGCTCCGGGAGCTCCCCGGTGTCATCGCTCTGCCCCGGGTGTCCCTCGGTGCCCTCAGAACCTTCCCGGTGTCACCACCGTGGCCGGACCGTACCCTGAGCCTCGGGAGCTCCCCGGTGCCATCGCGGTGCCCTCAGCCCCGGGACCCCTCGGTGCCCTCGGTCCCGGATCCCTGCCGGTGCCACCGCTGTGCCCTCAGCCCCGGTGCCCTCTCGGTGCCCTCAGCCACGGGAGCTTTTCGGTGTCCCCTCGGTGCCCTCAGCCCCGGATCATTCCCGGTGCCACCGCTGTGCTCTCAGCCCCAGTGCCCTCTCGGTGCCCTGAGCCTCGGGAGCTCCCCGGTGCCGTCGCTGTGCCCTCGGCCCCGGTGCCCTCTCGGTGCCCTCAGCTCCGGGAGCCTTTCGGTGCCACCGCTGTGCCCTCAGTCCCAGCGTCCCTTCAATGCCCTCAGCCTCGGGAGCTCCCCGGTGTCCCCTCAGTGCCCTCAGACCCGGATCGTTCCCGGTGCCACCGCTCTGCCCTCAGCCCCGGTGCCCTCTCGGTGCCCTCAGCCACGGGAACTCCCTGGTGTCCCCTCAGTGTCCCCCCCAGCCCCAGGTGTCCCTCGGTGCCCTCAGCCCTGGATCCTTCCCGGTCCCACCGCTGTGCTCTCAGCCCTCGGATCTCCCCGGTGTCCCCTCAGTGCCCTCAGCTCCGGGAGCTTTTCGGTGTCATTGCTGTGCCCTCAGCCCCGGTGTCCCCTTGGTGTTCTCGGCTCTGGGACCCCGCCGTGCCCTCAGCCCCGGGAGGTCCCCGGTGCCACCGCTCTGCCCTCAGCCTCAGTGTTCCTTTAGTGCCCTCAGCCCCGGGAGCTTCTCAGTGTCACCGCTCTGCCCTCAGCCCCGCTGTCCCCTCGGTGCCCTCAGCCCCGGGAGCTCCCCGGTGTCCCCTCGGTGCCCTCAGCCCTGGGTCCTTCTCAGTGTCCCCTCGGTGCCCTCAGCCCGGGATCATTCCTGGTGTCCCACATTGTCCCTCAGTGTCCCCCCCCCAGCCCCAAGTGTTCCCTCATTGCCCTCAGCCCTGGATCGTTCCCCTCGGTGTTTTGGGATGATTTCCCTCGGTGTCCTCAGCCCGGTGTCCCCTCGGTGTCCCCTTGGTGCCCTCAGCCCCGGGAGCTCCCCAGTGTTACCATGGTGCCCTCAGCCTTGGTGTCCCTTCGGTGTCCCCGGCCCCAGGTGTCCCCCTCAGTGTCCCCTCAGTGTCCCTCGGTGCCCTCAACCCTGGATCATTCCCAGTGCCCCTCATTGCCCTCAGCCCAGGATCGTTCCCGATGTCCCTTGGTGCCCTCAGCCTTGATGTCCCCAGCCCCGGTGTCCCCTTGGTGTCCCCTCATTGCCCTCAGTCTGGGATCATTCCCGGTGTCCCCTCGGTGTCCCCTCATCACCCTCAGTCCCGGTGTCCCTCGGTGTCCCCTCATTGCCCTCAGTCCGGGATCATTCCCAGTGTCCCCTCGGTGTCCCCTCGGTGTCCCCAGCCCCGGTGTCCCTCAGTGTCCCCTCGGTGTCCCCTCATCACCCTCAGTCCCGGTGTCCCTCGGTGTCCCCTCATTGCCCTCAGTCCCGGATCATTCCCAGTGTCCCCTCAGTGTCCCCTCGGTGTCCCCAGCCCCGGTGTCCCTCAGTGTCCCCTCGGTGTCCCCTCATCACCCTCAGTCCCGGTGTCCCCTCGGTGTCCCCTCATTGCCCTCAGTCTGGGATCATTCCCGGTGTCCCCTCGGTGTCCCCTCATCACCCTCAGTCCCGGTGTCCCTCGGTGTCCCCTCATTGCCCTCAGTCCGGGATCATTCCCAGTGTCCCCTCGGTGTCCCCTCGGTGTCCCCAGCCCCGGTGTCCCTCAGTGTCCCCTCGGTGTCCCCTCATCACCCTCAGTCCCGGTGTCCCTCGGTGTCCCCTCATTGCCCTCAGTCCCGGATCATTCCCAGTGTCCCCTCAGTGTCCCCTCGGTGTCCCCAGCCCCGGTGTCCCTCAGTGTCCCCTCGGTGTCCCCTCATCACCCTCAGTCCCGGTGTCCCCTCGGTGTCCCCTCATTGCCCTCAGTCTGGGATCATTCCCGGTGTCCCCTCGGTGTCCCCAGCCCCGGTGTCCCCTCAGTGTCCCCTCGGTGTCCCCTCGGTGTCCCCCGCCCCAGCCCGGCCCCAGCCAGGGCCGCGTTGGCCCCTGAAACTCCGGGATTTGGGAATGGTTTGGGTGGGAAAGGAGCTGAAACCCCAACCCCGGCCCTTCCCTATCCCAGCCTTTCCTTGGGATCCCGGGATTCTCTGGGAATCCCTTCCCAAATCCCATTTTTCCCTTTTTCCCAGGGAATTCCCTCCATTCCCAGCCTGGCGTTGGATCCATCCCCATCCCAGCTCCTCTCTGGGAAGGAATTTTGGGAATTCCTTTGGAATTCAGGGCTCCGCTTCCCTTTTCCATCCCCAAATCCCATAAAAACCCCTCAGGATGGATCCTGGATCCCAGAATCCCAGAATGGTTTGGGATGGGATCCATGGAGCTTCAGTCCCATCCCATTCCCACCCCACAATTCCGGGATTTTCCAGCCTTTCCTTGGACACTCCCAGGGACTCTCTGGGAATTCCAGCCCAAATCCCTCCCAAATTTAAAGGGATTTTTTGGGAAACTTTCTGGGAATCTTTTCAGGTTTTGACGTTTTCTCTGGGATTTGGGGATATTTTTTTGGGTGGGGATTTGGGGTTTTTTTTGGGATACCCCAGGAATTCCTTCCCAAATCCCATTTCCCTTTTTCCCAGGGAATTCCTTCCATTCCCCCAGCCTGGCGTTGGATCCATCCCCATCCCAGCTCCTCTCCGGGAAGGAATTTTGGGAATTCCCTGGGAATTTGGGACTCCCCAAATCCCATAAAAACCCCTCAGGATGGATCCTTGATCCCGGAATCCCGGAATGGTTTGGGATGGGATCCGTGGAGCTTCGATCCCATCCCATTCCCACCCCACAATTCTGGGATTTTCCAGCCTTTCCTTGGACACTCCCAGATCCAACAATCCCAAACCTCTCCCCCACCTCCCGGGGCAGGATTTTTTCCCAAACAATTCCCAAACAATTCCCAAACAATTCCCAAACCCCCTCTCACCTCAGCCCGGATCCGCGGCTCTGTCCCCTCGTCTCCCCCCGATTTTTGGGACGATTTTCCCGATGATTTTCGGGAGTTGTTTACCCCGAAATTCCCGCTGGGAATGGGGAGCAGACAAACAGGAGGGGATTGGGAGCCCCCGGGGGAGGCAGAGCTGGGGATTCCAGCCCGGCCGCACCTGAGCCCCCGCGGCTGCGCCACGGAAAATCCGGGCCTGGATTCCCCGAGCCTCCCCAAAACTCCGGGAGAAATCCGGGAGAAATCCGGGAGAAATCCTTTAAAAGTCCGGGAGAAATTCATGGAAAATTCAGGAGAAATCCAGGAAAAATCCAGGAAAAATCTGGGAGAAATCCTTTAAAAGTCGGGGAGAAATTCATGGAAAATTCAGGAGAAATCCAGGAGAAATCCAGGAAAAATCCATGAAAAATTCAGGAGAAAACCATGAAAAATCTGGGAGAAATTCTTTAAAAGTCCAGGAGAAATTCATGGAAAATTCAGGATAAATCCAGGAGAAATCCAGGAGAAATCTGGGAGAAATCCTTTAAAAGTCAGGGAGAAATTCATGGAAAATTCAGGATAAATCCAGGAGAAATCCAGGAAAAATCCGGGAGAAATCCTTTAAAAGTCGGGGAGAAATTCATGGAAAATTCAGGAGAAATCCAGGAGAAATCCAGGAAAAATCCATGAAAAATTCAGGAGAAATCCATGAAAAATCTGGGAGAAATTCTTTAAAAGTCCAGGAGAAATTCATGGAAAATTCAGGATAAATCCAGGAGAAATCCAGGAGAAATCTGGGAGAAATCCTTTAAAAGTCAGGGAGAAATTCATGGAAAATTCAGGATAAATCCAGGAGAAATCCAGGAAAAATCCGGGAGAAATCCTTTAAAAGTCGGGGAGAAATTCATGGAAAATTCAGGAGAAATCCAGGAGAAATCTGGGAGAAATCCATGAAAAATCCAGGTGAAATCCATGAAAAATTCAGGAGAAATCCATGAAAAATCCGGGAGAAATCCTTTAAAAGTCCGGGAGAAATTCATGGAAAATTCAGGATAAATTCAGGAAAAATCCAGGAGAAATCTGGGAGAAATCTCCAGGAAAAACTCAGGAGAAATCCATGAAAAATTTGGGAGAAATCCATGAAAAATCCATGAAAAATCCAGGATAAATCCATTAAAAATCCAGGATAAATCCATTAAAAATCTGTGAGAAATCCAGGATAAATCCGGGATAAATCCGGGAAAAATCCATAAAAAATCTGGGATAAATTCAGGAAAAAATCCATTAAAAATCTACAAGAAATCCAGGATAAATCTGGGGAAAATCCATGAAAAATTCAGGATAAATCCATTAAAAATCTGTGAGAAATCCATGAGAAATTCAGGATAAAGCCATGAAAAATCCATGAAAAATCTGGGATAGGTCAATGAAAAATTCCGAAGAAATCCATGAAAAATCTGGGAGAAATCCATTAAAAATTTGGGATAAGTTTATGAAAAATCCAGGATAAATCCTTGAAAAATCCATGAAAAATTCGTGAGATGAAATTGATGAAAAATTCAGGAGAAATCCATGAAAATGTTGGGATAAATCCAGGAAAAATCCAGGGTAAATCCAGGAAAAATCCAGGGTAAATCCAGGAAAAATCCGGGAGAATCCATTAAAAATTTGGGAGAAATCCATGAAAAATCCAGGGTAAGTAGATGAAAAATTTGGGATAAATCCATGAAAATTTTGGGATAAATCCATGAAAAATCCAGGATAAGTAGATGAAAAATTTGGGATAAGTCCAGGAAAAATCCAGGATAAATCCGGGATAAATCCATGAAACATCCGGGAGAAATCCATGAAAAATTCAGGAAAAATCCGGGATAAATCCATGAAAAATCCGGGATAAATCCATGAAAAATTCAGGAGAAATCCATGAAAATTTTGGGATAAATCCAGGAAAAATCTGGGATAAATCCATGAAAAATTCAGGATAAATCCGGGATAAATCCATGAAAAATCCGGGATAAATCCATGAAAAATCCAGGATAAATCCGGGATAAACCCATGAAAAATCCGGGATAAATCTATGAAAAATTCAGGATAAATCCATGAAAATTTTGGGATAAATCCAGGAAAAATCCGGGATAAATCCATGAAAAATCTGAGAGAAATCCATGCAAAATTCAGGAAAAATCCAGGATAAATCCGGGATAAATCCAGGGTAAATCCAGGATAAATCCATGAAAAATCCGGGATAAATCCATGAAAAATGCTCGGGAAGGGAAAATCCCGGGGGAATTTTCGGGGATTGGCCGGGATGGTCTCTGCTGCCCCCTGCAGAGCCACGGTGGGGGCGCGAGAGGGAAAAAAGGGGGAAAAAAGGGGGAAAATGGGGAAAAAAGGGGAAAAAAGGAGGGGAAAAGGAAAAAGGGGTGGGAAGGGGGAAGGTGGGGGAAAAGGGGGAAAAAAGGGAGAAAAAGGAGGAAAAAGGGGGGGAAGAGGGAGAAAAGGGGGGAAAAGAGGGGAGAAAGGGGGGAAAGGGGGGAGGAAGGGAAAACAGGACCCGGCACCCCGAAAATCGGCACCCCAAAAGGGGATCCGGCACCCCAAAAAGGGATCTGGTGCCCCAAAATGAGCACCCCAAAAAGGGGATCCTGCACCCCAAAAAGGGGATCTGGTGCCCCAAAATGAGCACCCCAAAAAGGGGATCCGGCACCCCAAAAAGGGGATCCTGCACCCCAAAAAGGCTCCCTGAGAGGGGATCCTACACCCCAAAAATGGGGAACCTGCAGCCTTGAAATCGGCACCCCAAAAAGGGGATCCGGGACCCCAAAAAGGAAATCCGGGTACCCCAAAAAGGGGATCTGGTGCCCCAAAACGAGCACCCCAAAAAGAGGCTCCTGTACCCCAAAAAGGGATCTGGGACCCCAAAAAGGGATCTGGCACCCTCGAAATCGGACCCCCAAAAAGGGGAATCCAGAACCCCCAAATCTGCACCCCAAAAAGGGGATTTGGCACCCCAAAAATGCACCCAGCATCCCCAAAAATGGCACCCCGAAAAGGCACCTCAAAAGCGGATCTGGCATCCCAAAAAGGGGACCCGGAACCCCCAAAATCGGCACCCCAAAAAGGGGATCCTGCACCCCAAAAAGGGGACCCGGAACCCCCAAAATCGGCACCCCAAAAAACAGATCTGGCACCCCAAATCTGGGGATAAGACACCCCCAAATCCGCACCCCAAAAAGGGGATCCTGGACCCCAAATCTGGGGATCCGGCACCCCCAAATCCGCACCCCCAAACCAGATCCCGCACCCCAGAAAGGCTCCCTGGAAGGGGATCTGGCACCCCAAAAATGGGGAACCTGCACCCCCAAAATCGGCACCCCAAAAGGAGATCATCCTACATCCCATAAAGATGATCCAACGCTCCCAAAAAGGGGATCCTGCACCCCCAAATTTGCACCCCAAAAACGGGACCCTGCACCCCAAAAATGGGGAACCCACGCTCTGTAAATCGGTGCCCCAAAAGGGGATCCTGCACCCCAAAAATGGGGAACCCACGCTCTGTAAATCGGTGCCCCAAAATGGGGATCCTGCACCCCAAAAAGGAAATCCGGGTACCCCAAAAAGGGGATCTGGTGCCCCAAAACGAGCACCCCAAAAAGAGGCTCCTGTACCCCAAAAAGGGATCTGGGACCCCAAAAAGGGATCTGGCACCCTCGAAATCGGACCCCCAAAAAGGGGAAACCAGAACCCCCAAATCTGCACCCCAAAAAGGGGATTTGGCACCCCAAAAATGCACCCAGCATCCCCAAAAATGGCACCCCGAAAGTGGATCTTGCACCCCAAAAAGGGGACCCGGAACCCCCAAAATCGGCACCCCAAAAAGGGGATCCTGCACCCCAAAAAGGGATCTGGCACCCCCAAATTGGCATCCCCAGATTGGCACCCCCAAACCAGATCTGGCACCCCAAAAAGGCTGCGTGGAAGGGGATCCTGCACCCCAAAGGGGGGATCCTGCACCCCAAAATGGATCCTGCACCCCAAAATGGATCCTGCACCCCAAAGGGGGATCCTGCACCCCAAAGGGGGATCCTGCACCCCAAAATGGATCCTGCACCCCAAAGGGGGATCCTGCACCCCAAAATGGATCCTGCACCCCAAAATGGATCCTGCACCCCAAAGGGGGATCCTGCACCCCAAAATTGGCGCCCCTGAATCCCCCAGTGCCCCGGGGGGTTCTGTGCTCACGGGAGGGGATTCTCAGATCCCTGTCCCGGATCCCTGTCCCGGATCCCTTTCCATCCCAAATCCCTGTCCCGGATCCCTGTCCATCCCAGATCCCTGTGCCAGATCCCAGGTCCCTGTCCCCGATCCCTGTCCCGGATCCCTGTCCCGGATCCCTTTCCATCCCAAATCCCTGTCCCGGATCCCAGGTCCCTGTCCCGGATCCCTGTCCCTGATCCCTGTCCATCCCGGATCCCGATCCATCCCAGATCCCGATCCATCCCGGATCCCAATCCATCCTGGATCCCGATCCATCCCAGATCCCGATCCATCCCAGATCCCGATCCATCCTCAATCCCCATCCATCCCAGATCCCGATCCATCCTCAATCCCCATCCATCCTGGATCCCAATCCATCCCGGATCCCGATCCATCCTCAATCCCCATCCATCCCAGATCCCGATCCATCCTCAATCCCCATCCATCCTGGATCCCTGTCCCCAATCCCTGTCCATCCCAGATCCTGATCCATCCCGGATCCCGATCCATCCCAGATCCCAATCCATCTTCAATCCCCAATCCATCCTGGATCCCGATCCGTCCCGGATCCCTGTCCATCCCAGATCCCTGTGCCAGATCCCAGGTCCCTGTCCCGGATCCCTGTCCCGGATCCCTGTCCTGGATCCCTTTCCATCCCAAATCCCTGTCCTGGATCCCAGGTCCCTGTCCCGGATCCCTGTCCCTGATCCCTGTCCATCCCGGATCCCGATCCATCCCAGATCCCGATCCATCCTCAATCCCCAATCCATCCTGGATCCCGATCCATCCCGGATCCCGATCCATCCCGGATCCCAATCCATCCTCAATCCCCATCCATCCTGGATCCCAATCCATCCCGGATCCCGATCCATCCCGGATCCCAATCCATCCCAGATCCTGATCCATCCTCAATCCCCATCCATCCTGGATCTGGCTCCACCCCAAGTCCTTGCCCTGGATCCTGATCCATCCCGATCCATCCCGGATCCCTGTCCTGGATCCCTGTCCTGGATCCCTGTCCTGGATCCCGATCCATCCCGGATCTCTCCCTTTCCTGGATCTCGATCCACCTTGGATCTCTCTCTGTCCTGGATTCCCCATCCATCCCGGATCCCCATCCCGAATCCCCATCTCTCCTGGATCCCCATCCCAAAATCTCTCCCAGATCCTGACCCCAAATCCCTGTCCATCCCGGATCCCCATCCCAAATTCTCTCCCGGATCCCCATCCTGAATCCCCATCTCTCCTGGATCCCCATCCCAAATTCCTGGCTCTCTGAGATCCCCATCCCAAATTCTCTCCCGGATCCTGATCCCAAATCCCCATCCATCCCGGATCCCCATCCCAAATTCCCGTCTCTCCTGCATCTTGATCCCAAATTCTGTCCTGGATCCTGATCCCAAATTCTGTCCTGGATCCTGATCCCAAATTCCCATCCATCCCAGATCCCCATACCAAATCCCTATCTCTCCTGGATCCCCATCCCAAATTATCTCCCAGATCCCCATCCCAAATTCCTGGCTCTCTGAGATCCCCATCCCAAATTCTCTCCTGGATCCTGATCCCAAATTCCCATCCATCCTCAATCCCCATCCCAAATTATCTCCCAGATCCCCATCCCAAATTCCCATCCATCCCAGATCCTGATCCCAAATTCTCTCCCAAACCCTGATCCCAAATTCCTGTCCCTCCCAGATCCCCATCCCAAATTCTCTCCTGGATCCTGATCCCAAATTCCCGTCTCTCCTAGATCTTGATCCCAAATTCTCTCCCAGATCCCAATCCCACATTCCCGTCCCTCCCAGATCCCGATCCCAAATTCTCTCCCAAACCCTGATCCCGAATTCCCATCCATCCCGGATCCCCATCCTGGATCCCCATCCCAGATCCCCATCCCGGATCCCATCCCGGATCCCCATCCCGCATTCCCGTCCCTCCCAGCCCCCGATCCATCCTGGATCTCCCATCCTGGATCCCCTTTTTGGGGTGCAGATTTGGGGGTGCCAGGTTTGGTGATGCCCGGGGCCTTTTCGGGGTGCACGATCCCCTTCCAAGGCGCCCTTTGGATTTGGGGTGCAGGGTCTGGATTTGGGGTGCAGATTTGGGGGTGCAGGATCCCTTTATGGGGTGCAGATTCGGGGGTGCAGGGTCTGGATTTGGGGGTGCAGGATCCCTTTTTGGGGTGCAGATTCGGGGGTGCAGGATCCCGTTTTGGGGTGCCGATCTGGGGGTGAACATTTCCCCTTTTTGGGGCGTTGATTTTGGGGGTGCCGGGTCCCCTTTTTGGGGTGCAGATATTGGGGTTCCAGTCCCCATTTCGGGTTGCCAATTTAGGGGATGCTGGATGCCCTTTCTGGGGTGCAGGATCCCCTTTTTGGGGTGCGGATTTGGGGAACCCAGATTTGGGAGTGCTGGATCCCCAGATTTGGGGTGCAGGATCTGATTTTGGGGTGCAGATTCGGGGGTGACAGATTCGCCCTTTTTGGGGTGCCGATTTGGGGGTTCCGGGTCCCCTTTTTGGGGTGCAGGATCTGGTTTTGAGGTGCAGATTTTGGGGATGCCAGATCCCCAGATTTGGGGTGCAGATTTTGGGGGTGCAGGATCCCCTTTTTGGATTTGGGGGCACCAGATCCCCAGATTTGGGGTGCAGATTTGGGGCTGCACAGTCCCTCCTTTTGGGGTGCCGTTTTTGGGGTGCCAGTGTCCCTTTTTGGGGTGCAGGATCCCCTTTTTGGGGTGCCGATTTTGGGGGTTCCGGGTCCCCTTTTTGGGGTGCAGGATCCCCTTTTTGGGGTGCCGATTTTGGGGGTTCCAGGTCCCTTTTTGGGGGTGCCAGATCCGCTTTTGAGGTGCCTTTTCGGGGTGCCATTTTTGGGGATGCTGGGTGCATTTTTGGGGTGCCAAACCGCCTTTTTGGGGTGCAGATTTGGGGGTTCTGGATTCCCCTTTTTGGGGGGCCGATTTCGAGGGTGCCAGATCCCTTTTTGGGGTGCCGGATCCCCTTTTTGGGGTACAGGATCCCCTTTTTGGGGTGCCGATTTTCGGGTGACAATTCCCCCTTTTGGGGTGCCGATTTTGGGGGTGAAATTTCTCCTTTTTTGGGGTGCAGGATCCCCTTTTTGGGGTACCTGGGCTTCCTTTATGGGGTGCAGAATCCCCTTTGGGGCGCCATTTTGGGGTTCTGGGTCCCTTTTTGGGGTGCTGATTTCGAGGGTAGAGGTTCCCCATTTTTGGGGTGCAGGATCCCTTTTTGGGGTGCCGATTTTGAGGGTGCACGATCCCCTTTTTTTGGGGTGCAGATCCCCATTTGGGGTGCCGTTTTTGGGGGTGCCGGATCCCCTTTTTTGGGTGCAAATTTCGGGGATGCGGGGTCCCTTTTTGGGGTGCAGGATGCCCTTTTTGGGGTGCCGATTTTGGGGGTGAGAATTCCTCCTTTTTGGGGTGCAGGATCTCCTTTTGTGAGCAGGAATTCACTGAGTGGGAATTCTCGCCGGGAATTTGGGAATTTGGGAATTTGTCCTGGAGTTTATTTGGGATTTTAAGGCCAAATCCCGGTGCTGGGGGGGGTGGGTCACGGGGCTGGGGCGATTCCCGAATATCCCAAAAGAATCCCAGGAATGCAGAGCGGGCTCGGCCTGGAGGGAATTTGGGGATTGGAGATCCCAAAGTTTGGGAGAAGGGACTTGGATGGGAGGAGGAGCTGGAATTCTGGGATTTCCTGAGAGGGGCCGTGGATTTGGGGGATCCCAGTGGGAATGGGGTGGGAATCCCATCCCAAATCCATTCCAAACCCCTTCCCAATCCCATCCCAATTGCAATTCAATCCCAAATCCCATCCCGATCCCATTCCTTGTAGGATGGACCCCATTCCCATTGGGATGATCCTGTTCCCTGTAGGATGACCCCGTTGCCATTGGATGATCCCGTTCCCGTTGGGATGATCCCGTTCCCGTTGGGATGACCCCGTTGCCATTGGATGACCCCATTCCCTGTAGGATGATCCCATTCCCATTGGGATGACCCCATTCCCGTTGGGATGATCCCATTCCCTATACAATGACCCCGTTCCCATTGGGATGACCGCATTCCCACTGGGATGACCCTGTTCCCTGTAAAATGATCCCATTCCCATCAGGATAATCCCATTCCCGTTCGGATGATCCCATTCCCTGTAATGATCCCATTCCCTGTATGATGATCCTGTTCCCTGTGGGATGACCCCATTCCCGTCGGGATGACCCCATTCCCGTCAGGATAATCCCATTCCCTGTGGGATGACCCCGTTCCCTGTGGGATAATCCCATTCCCGTTGGGATGACCCTGTTCCCTGTGATATGACCCCGTTCCCTGTGGGACAATCCCGTTCCCGTTGGGATGACCCCGTTCCCTGTGGGATAATCCCATTCCCTGTGATATGACCCCGTTCCCATCAGGATAATCCCATTCCCATCAGGATAATCCCGTTCCCTGTGATATGACCCCGTTCCCTGTGGGATAATCCCGTTCCCGTTGGGATGACCCCGTTCCCATCAGGATAATCCCGTTCCCGTTGGGATGACCCCGTTCCCTGTGATATGACCCCGTTCCCTGTGGGACAATCCCGTTCCCGTTGGGATGACCCCGTTCCCTGTGGGACAATCCCGTTCCCGTTGGGATGACCCCGTTCCCTGTGATATGACCCCGTTCCCTGTGGGACAATCCCGTTCCCGTTGGGATGACCCCGTTCCCTGTGATATGACCCCGTTCCCATCAGGATAATCCCATTCCCGTTGGGATGACCCCGTTCCCTGTGGGACAATCCCGTTCCCGTTGGGATGACCCCGTTCCCTGTGATATGGCCCCGTTCCCTGTGGGACAATCCCGTTCCCGTTGGGATGACCCCGTTCCCTGTGATATGGCCCCGTTCCCTGTGGGACAATCCCGTTCCCGTTGGGAAGGCGCTGCCGTGTCCCGTGCGGGGTCCGAAGGTCCCGGCCCCGCCCCCGTTCCCGTTAATGATTCCCGGGCCCAGGGAGCGCGCGGGACTTTGAGCCGGGACGGGCGCGGCCGCAGGCGGGAACAGCGGGGCCGGGACCGACCCCGAACCCCACATGGGGCTGGGGCTGAACCCCAAATGGGGCTGAACCCCCGAACCCCACATGGGGCTGGGGCTGAACCCCCAAATGGGGCTGAACCCCCAAATCCCACATGGGGCTGGGGCTGAAGCTGAACCCCAAATGGGGCTGAACCCCAGAACCCCACATGGGGCTGGGGCTGAACCCCAAATGGGGCTGAACCCCCGAACCCCAAATTGGGCTGGAGCTGAACCCCAAATGGGGCTGAACCCCCAAACCCCAAATTGGGCTGGAGCTGAACCCCAAATGGGGCTGAACTCCAGAACCCCAAATTGGGCTGGAGCTGAACCCCAAATGGGGCTGAACCCCAAATGGGGCTGAACCCCAAATGGAACTGAACCCCCAAATCCCACATGGGGCTGGGGCTGAACCCCAAATGGGGCTGAACCCCCGAACCCCCAATGGGGCTGGGGCTGAACCCCTAAACCACAAATGTGGCTGCACCCCTGAACCCCAAATGTGCCCAAGTCCCTGAACCCCAAATGGGGCTGCACCCCTGCACCCCAAACGTGGCCAACTCCAAATGGGGCTGAACCCCCAAATGGGGCCAAACCCCTGAGCCCCTGAACCCCAAATGGGGCCAAGACTGAACCTCTGAACCCCAAATGGGGCTGAACCCCTGAGCCCCAAATGGGACCGGGCTGCACCCCTAGACCCCAAATGGGGCCAAACCCCAAATGGGGCTTGTGCTAAACCCCCGAACCCCAATGGGGCTGAATCCCCCCGAACCCCAATGGGGCTGAATCCCAAACAGGGCCAGGGCTGAGCCCCAAACGGGGCCAGGGCTGAGCCCCAAATAAGCCTAGGACTGAACCCCAAATGAGGCTGAACCCCAAATGGGGCTGAACCCCCGAACCCCAAATGGGGCTGGGGCTGAACCCCTAAACCACAAATGTGCCCAAGTCCCTGAACCCCAAATGGGGCTGGGGCTGCACCCCTGAACCTAAAATGGGGCCAAGTCTCTGAACCCTAAATGGGGCTGAACCCCAAACCCCAAACGGGGCCAAACCCCTGAACCCCAAACGTGGCCAACTCCAAATGGGGCTGAACCCCAAATGGGGCCAAATTCCTGAGCCCCTGAACCCCAAATGGGGCTGAAACCCTGAATCCCAAATGGGGCTGAACCCCCGAACCCCAAATGGGGCCAAACCCCAAATGGGGCCAAGACTGAACCCCTGAACCCCAAATGGGGCTGAAACCCTGAATCCCAAATGGGGCTGAACCCCCGAACCCCAAATGGGGCCAAACCCCAAACGGGGCCGGGGCTGAACCCCTGAACCCCAAATGGGGCCAAACCCCCAAACCCCAAATGGGGCCAAACCTTCAAGCCCCTAAATGGGGCCGGGGCTGCACCCCTGAACCCCAAATGGGGCCAGAACTGAACCCCAAATGGGGCCAGGGCCAAACCCCCAAACCCCAAACGGGGCTGGAACTGCACCCCTGAACCCCAAACGGGGCCGGGGCTGAACCCCTGAACCCCTAAATGGGATCAAACCCCCAAACCCCAAATGGGGCCGGGGCCGAACCGCAAATGGGGCTGAACCCCTGAAGCCCAAACGGGGCCAGAACTGCAGGAATTCCCTTCTCCCCATCCGGCATTTCAGATTTATCCCAAAAACCCAGCACAGAAATCCCCAAATAATCCCCAAAACCCAGCACAAAAATCCCAAATTGATTCCCAAAATCCAGCACAGAAATCCTGAATTTATTCCCCAAAATTCAGCAGAGAAATCCCAAAATTATTCCCCAAAATCCAGCACAAAAATCCCAAAATTTTTCCCAAAATCCAGCACAAAAATCCCAATGTTATCTCAAAAATCCAATAGAAAAATCCCCAAATTATTCCCAAAAATCCAGCAGAAAAATTCAGGAATTTTCCCCAAAATCCAGTACAGAAATCCCAAAATTATCCCCAAAATCCAAGAGAAAAATCCCAAAATTATTCCCAAAATCCAGCACAGAAATCCCAAAATTATCCCCAAAATCAGGCATAAAAATCCCCAAATCATCCCAAAAATCCAGCACGAAATTCCAAATTTATTCCCAAAATCCAGCATGGAAATCCCAAAATTATCCCCGAAAATCCAGCACAAAATCCCAAATTAATTCCCAAAATTCAGCACAGAAATCCCAATTTTATTCCCAAAATCCAGCACAAAAATCCCAAAATTATTCCCAAAATCCAACATAAAAATCCCAAATTTATCCCCAAAATCCAACATAAAAATCCTAAAATTATCCCAAAAATCCAATGCAAAATTCCAAGTTTATCCCCAAAATCCAGGAAAAAAAATCCCCAAATTATTCCCAGAAATCCCAGAGTAATTCCCAAATATTTTCCCCATAAAAATCCCATTTTCATTTCCTGAATTCCATGAAAATTTGAATTCAATGGAAAAAATCCACCCTGACTCCGATTTTCCAGCCAAAAATTTGAATTTTTCCATTTTCTTTCGGAAAAAAAAGGAAATTTTGGGATTTTTCCATTCCAAAAATGGGGGAAAAAGCAGGAAAATGGCAGAAATTTCATTTTCCAGCTTTTTATTCTTGGCTTTTTTTGGCTCAAAACCAGAATTTCCTGATTTCTCCTGATTTTTTTTTTTTCCAAATTTTCCTGATTTTCCAGATTTTTTCCCTAATTTTTCCCTAATTTTCCTGCTTTTATTCCTGAATTATCCTATTTTTTCCAGATTTTTCCCTTTTTTTTTCTAATTTTTGATCATTTTTTTCTCCTCGTTTTTTCCTGATTTTCCCAGGTTTTTTCCCTGATTTTTTTCTCTGAATTTTCCTGATTTTTCCCAGATTTTTCCCTAATTTTTTCCTGATTTTATTCCTGAATTATCCTATTTTTTCCAGATTTATTCCCATTTTTTCCTGATTTTTGATTTTATTTTCTCCTCGTTTTTCCTGATTTTCCCAGGTTTTTTTCCTGATTTTCTCTGAATTTTCCTGATTTTTCCCAGATTTTTTCCCAGATTTTTTCCCAGATTTTTTCCCAAATTTTTCCTGATTTTATTCCTGAATTATCCTATTTTCCAGATTTTTTCCCAGTTTTTTAAATGATTTTTGATCATTTTTTCTCCTCGTTTTTCCTGATTTTCCCAGATTTTTTCCCTAATTTTTTTCTAATTTTTCCTGATTTTTTCCTAAATTATCCTATTTTTTCCAGATTTTTTCCCCTTTTTTTTCCTAATTTTTGATTTTTTTTCTCTCCTCGTTTTTTTCCTGATTTTCCCAAATTTTTCCTGTTTTCTGATTTTTCCTGCTTTTTCCCCCTGATTTTTCCCCATTATTTTTGGATATTTTCCCTGCTTTTTCTCCTGATTTTTCTTCATTTTTCCTGATTTTTCTCCTGATTTTTTCCTGATTTTTCCCCTGATTTTTCCCATTATTTTTGGATATTTTCCCTGCTTTTTCTCCTGATTTTCCCCAATTTTTCCCCAATTTCCACTGGATTATTTCCTGATTTTTCTCCTGATTTTTTCTGGGTTTTTTCCTGATTTTTTCTCTTTTTTCCTGATTTTTTCCCCTGATTTTTTCCAATTATTTTTTGATATTTTCCCTGGTTTTTCTCCTGATTTTCCTTCATTTTTCCTCATTTTTCCCCTTTTTCCTCATTTTTCCCGTGACTTTTTCCTGATTTTCCTTCATTTCTCCTGATTTTTTCCAGAATTTTTCCCCAGATTTTCCACCATTTTTTCCCGATTTCCCCCCTGATTTTTTCCTCATTTTCCCCCTGATTTTTCCGATTTTTTCCTGATTTTTCTCCTGATTTTCCCCCCATTTTTCCTCATTTTCCCCTTGGTTTTTTCCTCATTTTTCCTCTTTTTCCCCTGATTTTTTGCGGGATTTTTCCTGATTCTTTCCCTGATTTTTCTCCCAATTTATATTTATATATTTATATATTTATAAATTAAAATAAGAATTAAGTAAATATAAAAACAATAAATAAAATCATGAATGAAAACACTAAGTAATAAAATTAAATAAATTAAAATAAAATAATAAATAAATATAAAAACAATAAAGACAATTATGAATTAAAATACTAAGTAATAAAATGAAATAAATTAGAATAAAATAAAAATTAAATAAATATAAAAACAATAAAGACAATTATGAATTAAAATACTAAATAATAAAATAATAATTAAAAATAATGTATTAAAATACTAATAAGTAATACATTTAAAATTAAATAAATATTAAAATAATAAATTAAATAATGGATTGAAATACTACCAAATAAATTAAAATTAAATAAAAATCAATTAAATAAAAATAAATAAATAAACTAAGGAATTAAAGTACTAATTAGTAATAAAATAAAATTTCAATAAATACAAAAATAACAAGTCAAAATAAGGAATTAAAATACTATTAAATAATGAATGAAAATAAATTAAAAATTAAATAATTAGAAAAAGAACAAATAAAATATGAGGAAATAATACAATGAAATAAATAGAAATTAAATAAATAGAAATATAATAAAGATACAACAAAAGAATAAATTAAAAGAAAATAAAAATACAAAAAATAAATAAAATTAATAAATAATCAATAAAAGCAATTCTATATCAATAAATAAATAATAAATACTAATAGAAATAATAAATTAAAATGCAATTTAAATAAATATAAAAGGAGGGGTGGGAATGGGATGGGATCGAAGCTCCATGGATCCCATCTGAAGAATTCCAGGATTTTGGGATCCAGGATCCATCCCCAGGGATTTTTATGGGATTTGGGATGGAAAAGAGAAGTGGAGTCCCCAAATTCCCAGGGAATTCCCAAAATTCCTTCCTGGATCCCAAAATTCTCCCGCAATGGGATTGAAGGTCTGTGGATCCCATCCCAAACCATTCCGGGATTTTGGGATCCAGGTTCCATCCCCAGGGATTTTGATGGGATTTGGGATGGAAAAGAGAAGTGGAGTCCCCAAATTCCCAGGGAATTCCCAAAATTCCTCCCCAGAGAGGAGCTGGGATGGGGATGGGGTGGAAAATCCACGGATCCCATCTGGAGAACTCTGGGATTTTGGGATTCAGGATCCATCCCCAGGGATTTTTTATGGGATTTGGGGATGGAAAAGAGAAGTGGAGTCCCCAATTCCCAGGGAATTCCCAAAATTCCTCCCCAGAGAGAATCTGGGATAGGGATGGATCCAACCCCAGGCTGGGGGAATGGAGGGAATTCCCTGGGAAAGGGGGAAATGGGATTTGGGAAGGAATTCCTGGGATATCCTGGTGATCCCAAAAATCCCCAAATCCCACAGAAAAAATTCCCAGAAAGTTCCCCAAAAAAATCCTTTAAATTTGGGAGGGATTTGGGCTGGAATTCCCAGAGAATCCCTGGGAGTGTCCAAGGAAAGGCTGGAAAATCCCGGAATTGTGGGGTTGGGATTGAAGCTCCATGGATCCCATCCCAAACCATTCCGGGATTTTAGGATCCAGGATCCATCCCCAGGGATTTTTATGGGATTTGGGGATGGAAAAGGGAAGGGAGACCCTTCCTGGAGTCCCCAATTCCCAGGGAAGCTCCTGGACCCCAAAATTCCTTCCTGGATCCCAAAATTCTCCCGCAATGGGATTGAAGGTCTGTGGATCCCATCCCAAACCATTCCAGGATTTTGGGATTGAGGATCCATCCCCAGGGATTTTGATGGGATTTGGGATGGAAAAGAGAAGTGGAGTCCCCAAATTCCCAGGGAATTCCCAAAATTCCTCCCCAGAGAGGAGCTGGGATGGGGATGGGGTGGAAAATCCACGGATCCCATCTGGAGAACTCTGGGATTTTGGGATTCAGGATCCATCCCCAGGGATTTTTTTATGGGATTTGGGGATGGAAAAGGGAAGGGAGACCCTTCCTGGAGTCCCCAATTCCCAGGGAATTCCCAAAATTCCTTCCTGGATCCCAAAATTCTTCCACAATGGGATTGAAGGTCCATGGATCCCATCCCAAACCATTCTGGGATTTTGGGATCAAGAATTCCTCGTGGTTTCCCATCCCAAGGAAAATTCCAGGATTTTGGAAAAGAGCAGGAGAAGGGAAAACCCTCAGGAAGTTTTGGGGTTTCCAGGTGGGACGGAAGCGGGAACGGGAAAACATGGGATGGTTTTTCTGGAATGTTCCGGAATTTTCCTGAGTTTTTCTCTTTAAATAAAAGCCAGGGCCCCATAAGGAGAGTGATCCCGGATTTTAGGGGATTTAGGGATTTAGGGGATGAGGGAAATGAGGGGAAATAGGGAATTAGGGGATGAGGGAAATGAGGGAATTTGGGGATGAGGGAATGGGGGGAATTGGGGGATGAGGGAAATTAGGAAATTTGGGAATTTGGGATGAGGGAAATTAGGAAATTGGGATGAGGGAAATTTGGGAATTTGGGGAATTGGGAGATGAGGGAATGGGGGGGATTTGGGGATGAGAGGATGGGGGGAAATTGGGATGAGGGAAATGAGGAAATTGGGATAAGGGAAATTTGGGAATGAGGGGAATCAGAAAATTAAGGGGATGAGGGAATTAGGGGATGAGGGAAATGAGGGAATTTGGGGAATTTGGGGATGAGGGAATGGGGGGAATTTGGGGATGAGGGAAATGAGGAAATTTGGGAATTTGGGGAATTAGGGGATGAGGGGAATGAGGAAATCGGGATGAGGGAAATTTGGGAATGAGGGGGATGAGGGAATGAAGGGAATGGGGAATTGGGTAATAAGAAATTGGGGAATGAGGGGAATTGGGGAAAATGGAAAGAGGGGATGAGGGGAATGAGGGAATTTGGGGAAATAGGGAAATTAGGGGATGAGGGGAAAGGGAATGATGGGAATTAGGGGATGAGGGAAATTAGGGGATGAGGGAAATTTGGGAATTTGGGGAAATGGGGGATGAGGGGAATAAAGGAAATGAGAGAATTGGGATGAGGGAAATTTGGGAATTTGGGGAATTGGGGGATGAGGGGAATTGGGATGAGGGAAATTTGGGAATGAGGGGAATTAGAGGATGAGGGAATGGGGGGATTTGGTGATGGGGGAATTAGGGGATGAGGGAAATTTGGGAATGAGGGGAATCAGAAAATTAAGGGGATGAGGGAATTAGGGGATGAGGGAATGAAGGGAATTAGGGGATGAGGGAAATGAGGGGAAATAGGGAATTAGGGGATGAGGGAATGAAGGGAATTTGGGGATGAGGGAATGGGGGGAATTGGGGGATGAGGGAATTGGGATGAGAGAAATGAGGGAATTTGGGGATGAGGGAATGGGGGAATTGGGGGATGAGGGAAATGAGGAAATTTGGGAATTTGGGGAATTAGGGGATGAGGGGAATTAGGAAATCGGGATGAGGGAAATTTGGGAATGAGGGGGATGAGGGAATGAAGGGAATGGGGAATTGGGTAATAAGAAATTGGGGAATGAGGGGAATTGGGGAAATGGAAAGAGGGGATGAGGGGAATGAGGGAATTTGGGGAAATAGGGAAATTAGGGGATGAGGGGAAAGAGGGGATGAGGGGGAATTAGGGGATGAGGGAAATAAGGGAAATGAGGGAATTGGGATGAGGGAAATTTGGGAATGAGGGGAATCAGAAAATTAAGGGGATGAGGGAATTAGGGGATGAGGGAATGAAGGGAATTTGGGGAATTTGGGGATGAGGGAATGGGGGGAATTGGGGGATGAGGGAAATTAGGAAATTTGGGAATCTGGGGAATTAGGGGATGAGGGGAATTAGGGAAAATGGAAAGAGGGGATGAGGGGAATGAGGGAATTTGGGGAAATACGGAAATTAGGGAATGAGGGGAAAGGGAATGATGGGAATTAGGGGATGAGGGGGAATTAGGGGATGAGGGAATGAAGGGAATTAGGGGATGAGAGGGATGAGGGGAATTAGGGAAAAGTGAAAAGAGGGGATGAGGGGAATGAGGGAAATTAGGGTGAGGGGATTTGGGAGACGAGGGGAATGAGGGGAAATGGGGAAATTAGGGAGCGAGGGGAATGAGGGGAATGAGGAAATTGGGGTGAGGGAAATCAGGGAATTTGGGGAATTAGGGGATAAGGGAAATTAGGGAATGAGGGGAATGACAGAATGAGGGGAATTAGAGGATGGGGGAAATTAGGGGGATGAGGGAAATTTGGGAATGAGGGGAATCAGGGACTGAGGGGGATGAGGGAAAGAAGGGAATTTGGGGATGAGGGGAATTAGGGAATGAGGGGAATTAGGGGATGAGGGAATGAGGGGAATTAGGGAATAAGGAATTAGGGAATCAGGGGATGAAGGAAATTAGGGGATGAGGGAATAACAGGATGAGGGGAATTGGGGAATGAGGGGGATGAGGGAATGACAGGAATTTGGGAATTAGGAATTAGGGGATTAGGGAATTTGGGGAATTAGGGAATGATGGAATGAGGGGAATTAGGGGATGAGGGAATGAGGGGAATTAGGGAATGAGGAATTAGGGAATCAGGGGATGAAGGAAATTAGGGGATGAGGGAATAACAGGATGAGGGGAATTGGGGAATGAGGGGGATGAGGGAATGACAGGAATTTGGGAATTAGGGGATTAGGGAATTTTGGGAATTAGGGGATGAGGGAAAGAAGGGAATAAAAGGATTGAGGGGCTGAGGGATGAGGGAATGAAGGGACTGAGGGAATAAAAAGATTGAGCAGGATAAGGCAAGTAAGGGAACGAAGAAAATGAAGGAACTGAGGGGGATGAGGAGAGTAAGGGAATGAAGGCACTGAGGCAAGTCAGGAAAAGAGGGAACTGAGGGGGATGAGGGGAATCAGGGAATGAAAGGGGGATAAGGGGAATTGAGGGAATGAAAGGACTGAGGGGGATGAGGGGAATAAGGGAATGGACCGAGCAGGATGAAGGAAATAACTGAATTAAGGACATGAAGGGACTGGGGGGGGATAAGGGAATAAGGAAGTTAAGGGAATAAGGAGGTTGAAGGAAATAAGGGAATTAAGGGACTGAGGGGCATGAGGGGAATAAGGAGATGAAAGGAATAAAGGGATTGAAGGGAGTATGGGAATGAAGAGACTGAGGGGCCAAAAGATTGAGGAAGATGAGCGGGCTTTGAGGTGGAGGGGGCTAAAAATGCTGAAAGACTGAGGGGCCTAAAAGGCTCAGGGGGCTGAAGGACTGAGAGGGCCAAAAGCCCTGAGGGATCCGAGGGCTCTGGGGCACTGAGGGCGCTGAAGAACCGAGGCCGCTGAGGGGCCGAGGCCCCTGAGGCACTGAGTGAGGGCGCTGAACAACCCCGGGTGGTCGAAAACAGAGACTGCGGAGGGACTGAGGGCACTGAGGGACTGAAGAACCGCGGGCTCTGAGGGACTGAGGCCGCTGAGGGGCCGAGGGCGCTGAAGAACCGCGGGCGGCTGCAAACCGAGGCGGCTGAGGGACTGAGGGCACTGAGCCTGAGGCCGCTGAAAAACCGCGGGCAGTTAAAAACCGAGGCCGCTGAGGGCGCTGAAGAACCGCGGGCGGTGAAGAACCGAGGACCCTGAGAGGCAGAGGCCGCTGAGGCACTGAAGGCGCTGAAGAACCGCGGGCGGTTAAAAACCGAGGCCGCTGACGGGCTAAGGGCGCTGAAGAACCGCGGGCGGCGAAGAACCGAGGCCACGGAGGGGCTGAGGGCGCTGTAGAACCGCGGGCGGCGAAGAACTGAGGCCGCTGAAGAACGACAAAAAAAACCGAAAAACCGCGGGCTCGGAGGAACTGGGGCCGCTGAGGGGGCCGAGGCCGCGCTTAAAGCGCCGGATGCACCGCCCACCTCTGACGTTACCACGAGCGCCCGCGGGGGGGCGGGACTTTTCCCGTAGCTCGCGTCGCCATTGGCCGGTGCCGCCCCGCCTCCCCCGGCGGGCTGGCGGGCGGGCGGGGGCGCGAATGTGCGGCGCGGGCCGTTCCCGCGGGCGGGGGGCGCGCGCGGCGCCTCGTGGTGAACTGCACGTAGCCAGGGCGGGCAGGGCACGCGCCGTTCCCGCCAGCGCCGGGGGGGGGCGGGGAGGGGGCACGTCAGGAACGTGAGGGGCGGGAGGGGAGAGGGAGAGAGGGGAGATCATGGGGGACAGATCATGGGGGAGATGAGGGCTGTCCATCTTTGTGAGGGGAGATCATGGAGGAGGAGATGAGGGGTGTCCATGAGGGGAGATCATGGAGGACATGAGTGTCCATTTTTGTGAGGGGACACCATGGAGGAGATGAGGGGTGTCCATGAGGGGAGATCATGGAGGACATGAATGTCCATGTTTGTCAGGGGAGACCATGGAGGAAATGAAGGGTGTCCATGTTTGTGAGGGGACACCATGGAGGAGATGAGGGGTGTCCATGTTTGTGAGGAGCAGCTATGAGGGGAGATCATGGAAATGAGGGGTGTCCATGAGGGGAGATCATGGAGGACATGAGGGGTGTCCACGTTTGTGAGGGGGGATCATGGAGGAGAGGTCAGGGGGTGTCCATGTTTGTCAGGGGAGGCCATGGAGGAGATGAGGAGTGTCCATGAGGGGACATCATGGGGGAGGATAAGGGGTGTCCATGTTTGTGAGGGGGGGTGTCCATGGAGGAGATGAGAGGTGTCCATGAGGGGAGACCATGGAGGAAATGAGGGGTGTCCATGTTTGTGAGGGGAAGTCATGGAGGAGATGAGGGGTGTCCATGAGGGGAGATCATGGAGGACATGAGGGGTGTCCACATTTGTGAGGGGGGATCATGGAGGAGAGATGAGGGGTGTCCATGTTTGTGAGGGGTGTCCCTGTTTGTGAGGGGAGATCATTGGGGAGAGATCAGGTAAGCCTCTGCCCTCACCCCATGTTTGTGAGGGGACACCATGGAGGAAATGAGGGGTGTGCATGAGGGGAGATCATGGAAGAGAGATGAGGGGTGTCCATGTTTGTGAAGGGACATTGTGGGGGTGTCCATGTTTGTGAGGGGAGATCATGAGGAAGATGAAAGAAAATCATTGTGGACATGAGGCGCCTCCGTGGTTGTGAGGGGCAGCCATGAGGGAGGATCATGGGTGAGATGAGGGAGATCATGGAGGAAGATGAGGGGCGGCCATGGGGGGAGATCATGGAGGAAGATGAGGGGCGGCCATGGGGGGAGATCATGGAGGAAGATGAGGGGCGGTCATGAGGGGAGATCATGGAGGAAGATGAGGGGCAGCCATGGGGGGAGATCATGGAGGAAGATGAGGGGCGGCCACGGGACCTGAGGGGCAGCTCTGAAGGGAGATCTTAGAGGAAGGTGAGGAGCAGCCCATCCTCCTGTTTTGGAATATTTTTCCTCAGGTGTGGCAGCAGAACCAGCTGCCTCCCAAGGTGAGATCCCAAGGCAATGGATTTCACAGGCCCCTCCTCTGCATACATAATAACTCACTTTTCATTTTAATTTTCATTTCAGCTGACTGAGAAACCCAAGCCTGAGGAGCCTGGGAGGAAATTTAAGAGCATTTCTGGAAATAGAAGATTTTGGCTCCTGCTCGGATGCATTGGAGAAAGTATTTGGTTTTAGAAATTAAAAAATACAGATATTTTGTTGGGACATCCCATCGAGTTCCATGTTTTATATCACTGCTGGGTGAAAACCCTTTCCTGTCCCAGCATTTTACTTCGGACAACGGTAGTAAAACCCCACCTGGATTGTGTAAATTCCTTGGTGGTAAAAATAAACATTTTTAGAGGCTGGCACAAGCCCAGTGTTTGTACAGCAGCTCTGCCTTAACACGCTATAAAGGGACAAACACCAAAATTAGGGATTTTTGTCATGGCGACAAAAAGATGAAGGGTTTGAAGGGAGGGGAAAAGCAATGGCCCAAAGTGAAATAAACCCCAAAAGGAGAAAAATAAATAGAGAAGGGTGATGGGGAGCCCAAATCCTTGGGAATGGGGTCAAGGGGGAGCCCAAATCCCTTTGGGAATGGGGTAAAGGGAGAGCCCAAATCCTTGGGAATGGGGTCAAGGGGGAGCCCAAATCCTTGGGATGGGGTAAAGGGAGAGCCCAAATCCTTGGGAATGGGGTCAAGGGGGAGCCCAATTCTTTAGGAATGGGGTAAAAGGGAAGCCCTTTACCCCCTTTGGGAAGGGGGTGCAGGAAGATCCCAATTCCTTGGGAATGGGATCATGGGGACCCCAATCCCTTGGGAAAGGGGTGTAGGAAGATCCCATTTCCTTGGGAATGGGATCATGGTGAAGATCCCAAATCCTTGGAAATCAAGTGCAGGAAGATCCCATTTCCTTGGGAAAGGGGTGACAGGGACCCCAATCCCTTGGGAATGGGGTAAAGGGGGAGCCCCATTCCTTGGGAATGGGATCACAGGGACCCCAATCCTGTGGGAAGGGGGTGCAGGAAGATCCCAGTTCCTTGGAAAGGGGTGTGGAGGGGAGTCCCAACCCCACACAGGCAAAAAAGCTTGGAGGGCCCAAACTTAAACCATCGCTAAACCCGAGCTTTTTAAAGCTCAAACCAACCCAGGAAGCGACAAAAAAGCGAGCAGGGAGCCCTGGGTGTAAACAGCAGAGCCCAAAGAGCAGAGCCCAAACGTGGAGCTCAAACAGCGGAGCCCAAACAGCGGAGCCCAAACAGCGGAGCCCAAACAGCAGAGCTCAAATAGCGGAGCCCAAACAGCAGAGCCCAAACAGCAGAGCCCAAAGAGCAGAGCTCAAACAGCGGAGCTCAAACAGCGGAGCCCAAACAGCGGAGCCCAAACAGCGGAGCCCAAACAGCGGAGCCCAAACAGCGGAGCTCAAATAGCGGAGCCCAAACAGCAGAGCCCAAACAGCAGAGCCCAAACAGCGGAGCCCAAACAGCGGAGCCCAAACAGCGGAGCTCAAACAGCAGAGCTCAAATAGCGGAGCCCAAACAGCAGAGCCCGCAGGCTGCGGGGCCTCATCCCCCGGGCCGGCTGGGTGGGGAGAACCGGGAGAGAAATGGGGGAGAGCAGGGGGAGAGTGAGGGGAAAGCGAGGGGGGAACGTGGGGAGAGTGAGGGGAGAACCGGGAGAAGAAGCAGGGGGAGAGAATGAAGGGAGAGGGGGAAAAGAGAGAAGAGTGAGGGTGGAGTGAGAGGAGAATGAGAGGGAGAATGAGGGGGGAATGAGAGGAGAGTGAGAGGAGAATGGGGGGAGAACGAGGGGGAAAACGAGGAGAGAGTGAGGAGAGATCAGGGGGAGAAAGAGGGGAGAGTGAGGGAGGAAGGGGAGGAATGAGGGGAGAGCAGCGGGACAGTGCAGGGGACAGCAGGGGAGAACAAGTGGGAGAACGAGGAGAGAGGGGGGAGAGAAGGGAGAACGAGGGGGAGAACCAGGAAGAGAAGCAGGGGGAGAATGAGGGGAGAGAGAGGGGAACGAGGAGAGAGTGAGGGGAGAATGAGGGGGGGAAAGAAGGGCGAACGAGGGGGAGAACCAGGGAGAGAAGCTGGGGGAGAACGAGGGGAGAGTGAGGGGAGAATGAGGGGAGAGTGAGGGGAGAACGAGGGGGAGAACCGGGAGGAGAAATGGGGAGAACCAAGGGAGAGTGAGGGGAGAGCAGGGGGAGAACGAGGGGAGAGAGAAGGGGGGGAAGGAGGGGAGAGCGAGGGAAGAGAAGCTGGGGGAGAACGAGGGGAGAGCAAGGGGAGAATGAGGGGAGAGAGCGGGGGGAACGAGGGGAGAACGGGGGGGGGAGAACCAAGGGAGAGTGAGGGAGGAACGAGGGAAGAGAAGCAGGGGGAGAACGAGGAGAGAGAGGAGAGTGAGGAGAGGGCAGAACGAGGGCCCGCAGCCCCTCCCGGCTCCCCCTCCTCGCCCCGCGGCCATCCCGGGCCGGGCCGGCGGAGCCCGGCGGGGCCGGGGCCGGGGCCGGCGGGGGCGTTGCACGGAGAGGCAGCGGCGGAGCCAATGCGCAGGAAGGGGCCGAGCATGTGGGGAGAGGTTGTTTACACCAGCCCGGCCCCGGGAGCTTTAACCCGGCCGGCGGCTCGGCGAGGCTCGGAGCGGGGCGCGGTGAGTGGCGGCGGGCTCGGCTTCCTCCCCTCATTCTCCTTCTTCTTCCTCCTCCTTCCCTTCCTGGCTGAGCGGGGAAGGGGGGGGGGGGGAAAGGAAAAAAAAAAATTAGGGGAAAAAAAAATAATTAAAAAAAAAAAAACCCCGCGCGCGGGAGCGGCGGTTCCCGCCCGGCCGCGGCCCCGCCCCCGCCCCGCCCGGCCCGGCGCGGCTGCAGCCCGGGGCCGGCAACCGGGAGCGTTTCAAAACAGCCGCAGGTGAGCGGGGACCGAGCCGGGCCGGGGTGGGGTGGGGGGCAGCCGGTTCTGCCGAGCCGGTCCTGCCGGTCCCGGTGAGCGCAGCGCCTTCCCCGGGTCCTGCTCGGGGCATCCTCGGGGGGCCTGTCCGGCGTCCGTGTACCCCCCCCCCCGCGGCATTCCCTGCCCGGTGTCCATGTAACCCCCCCCGGCATTCCCTGCCCGGTGTCCATGTACCCCCCCCGGCATTCCCTGCCCGGTGTCCGTGTCCCGCCCATCTCGGGGCATTCCTATCCCGGTGTCCGTGTCGCCCCCGGCATTCCCTGCCCGGTGTCCATGTAACCCCCCCCGGCATTCCCTGCCCGGTGTCCATGTAACCCCCCCCGGCATTCCCTGCCCGGTGTCCGTGTCCCCCCCGGCATTCCCTGCCCGGTGTCCGTGTCCCCCGTCCTCCCTCCCGGCACTCCCTGCCTGCTGTCTGTCCCCTCCCGTCCCGCTGTTTGTCACCGAGTCCCGCTGTCTGTCTGTCCCCCCCCAGTCCCGCTGTCCGTCCCCCCAGTCCCGCTGTCCGTCTGTCCCCCCCCCAATCCCGGTCCTCTCCTCGCTGTCCGTATTCCCTCCTCCCGTCCCATCCCAGCCCGGTCCCGGTCCGGCTCCGTGTCCCTCCCTCCGTCCGTCCGTCCGTCCGTGTCCCCCGCCCCGCGCACGTGCCCTGCCCGGTGCCGCCTTCCCTCCGCGCCAGGCCCGGGCGCTCTCCCGCTCCTCCTCCTCCTCTTCCTCCTCCTCCTCCTCCTCCTCCTTTGCCGCCTTCCCCACGTGCCCCGCGGTCGGGAATACGCGCAATCCATGGAGCCGGGAATTCATGGAGCCAGGAATCCGGGAATTCACGGATCCAGGAATTAATGGATCCAGAAATCCAGGAATTCGGGAATGCACGGATCCACGAGTCCATGGATCCAGGAATTCATGGATCCAGGAATCCGGGAATTCATGGATCCAGGAATTCAGGAATTCACGGATCCAGGAATGCACGCATCCACGAATCCATGGATCCAGGAATCCGGGAATCCACGGATCCAGGAATTCAGGAATCCATGGATCCAGGAATTCAGGAATCCATGGATCAGGAATTCAGGAATTCACGGATTCAGGGATTCGGGAGTCCACGGATCCAGGAATTCACAGATCCAGGAATCTGTGGATCCAGAAATTCATGGATCCAGGAATCCAGGAATCCACGGATCCAGGAATTCAGGAATTCACGGATCCAGGAATTCAGGAATCCATGGATCCAGGAATTCAGGAATCCATGGATCAGGAATTCAGGAATTCACGGATCCAGGGATTCGGGAGTCCACGGATCCAGGAATTCACAGATCCAGGAATCTGTGGATCCAGAAATTCATGGATCCAGGAATCCAGGAATCCACGGATCCAGGAATTCAGGAATCCAGGAATTCAGGAATCCAGGAATTCAGGAATCCAGGGATCCAGGAATTAATGGATCCAGAAATCCAGGAATTCGGGAATTCACAGATCCATGAGTCCATGGATCCAGGAATTCATGGATCCAGGAATTCGGGAATTCACGGATCCAGGAATTCGGGAATTCACGGATCCAGGAATGCACGCATCCACGAATCCATGGATCCAGGAATCCGGGAATCCACGGATCCAGGAATTTATGGATCCAGGAATTCAGGAATTCAGGAATTCACAGATCCAGGGATTCGGGAATCCACGGATCCAGGAATTCAGGAATCCATGGATCCAGGAATTCAGGAATTCACAGATCCAGGGATTCGGGAATCCATGGATCCAGGAATTCACAGATCCAGGAATCTGTGGATCCAGAAATTCATGGATCCAGGAATCCAGGAATCCACGGATCCAGGAATTCAGGAATTCATGGATCCAGGAATCCACGGATCCACGGATCCAGGAATTCACGGATCCAGGGATTCACAGATCCAGGAGTTCAGGGATCCAGGAATTCAGGAATCCATGGATCCAGGAATTCAGGAATTCACGGATCCAGGAATCCGGGAATCCACGGATCCAGGAATTCACGGATCTAGGAATTCAGGGATCCAGGAATTCAGGAATTCACGGATCCAGGAATCCCTGGATCCATCCCGCCCTGACTCCAAGCTCTCTCTCCCTCTCCTTCCTCCACCCTCGCTGGCTCCTCCTCCTCCTCCTCCTCCAAAAAAAAAATCCCGATTTTCTTCCCCCGACCTGGAATAATTTCACTCAGGGAGGGCAAAATCCAGGAGGAAACTTTCGGGATCTCCCGTTCCGGGAGCTTTGACTCGCGGGGAGTTCGGGTCGCTTTTGGGGTCTTTGAATTTTTGATTTAAAAAACCCCAAATTCCGCAAACCGGCGGAGCCCCCGCTCCCCGCTCACGTGTGTGGCTGGGGCCGGAGCGGGGAATTTTTTTGGGATTTTTTTAGGATATTTTGGGAAGCGTGAGAGGCCAAGTGGGTTTGTCCTCCTGCTCTGGGGTCTGTCACAGCCTGGACTTCGTGGTTGTGCGGAGTGAGGCTGAAAAAAAGGGAAAAAACCAGGATTTTGGTATTTCCCAGAGTGGGATCGGTGCCAAAAAATTGGTTTTTATTCCCAAAATCTACCAGGACGTTCCCTCTCTCCATTCCTCATTTTCCAAACTCGCCTTTCCCAAACCTCCACGAGGTGCTGCCGTTTTTCTTTTCTTTTTTTTCGGTCCCAACCCCGCTCCCGGAATAATTTGGGATCCGATGGATTGGGAACAGCCGGGACGGGGCTCCGGGATTTTTGGGATATCGGGCGGGGATTTCTCAGCACGGCCATGCCGGGGATGGGATCCGGCCTCCAAAAATCCGCTGGAAACTCCGGGAATTTCCCTCGGGCCAGGGTTTTCCTTTTTTTCCTCCTTTCAAACCCTCTGGAATGTCCGGGAATTTGGCTCGGGGCAGGGTTTTCCTTTTTTCCCTCCTTTTTTCCCTTCTTTTTTCCTTTCTTTTTTCCTTTTTTTTCCCTTCTTTTTTCCCTTCTTTTTTTTCCTTTTTTCCTTTTTTCCTTTTTTTTCCTTTTTTTCCTTTTTTTTCCTTTTTCCCCGTTCCCCCCTTTTTTCCTTTTTTTCCTTTCCCCCCTTTTTCTCCTTTTTCCTCTTTCCCCCTTTTTTCCCCTTTTTCCCCTTTTTTCCCCCCTTTTTCCCCTTTTTTCTTTTTTCCTTTTTTTCCTTTTTTTCCCTTTTTCCCCTTTTTCCCCTTTTTTCCCTTTTTTCCCTTTTTTTCCTTTTTCCCTTTTTTCCTTTTTTCCTTTTTTCCTTTTTTTCCTTTTTTCCCTTTTTTTCCTTGTTTCCTTGTTTTTTTCCTTTTCCTCCTTTTTCCCCCTTTTTTCCTTTTTCCCTTTTTTTCCTTTTTTCCCTTTTTTCCTTTTTTCCTTTTTTCTTTTTTCTTTTTTTCCTTTTTTCCCTTTTTCCTCTTTTTTCCCCTTTTTCTCCTTTTTTCCCTTTTTTCCTTTTTTTTTTTTCCTCCCCTCCGGCTGCCGGGGCCGGAGGGGGAAGGAAAGAGGGGAGGAGGGAAAATGAAATCCCAAAGTTTGGATCCCAAATTCTGGAATTCCCCAGTTTGGATCCCACATCCTGGGATATCCCAGAGTTTCTGTGCCCAGTGACAGCTCTGGATGCCACCCCCATGTCCGTCTGTCTGTCCACACGTCCCCAGTGCCACCCCCGTGTCTGTCTGTCTGTCCCCACATCCCCAGTGCCAGCTCCGGGTGCCATCCCCATGTCCGTCTGTCTGTCCCCAGTGCCACTCCCGTGTCCGTCTGTCTGTCCACACGTCTCCAGTGCCACCCCCGTGTCCGTCTGTCTGTCCCCATGTCCCCAGTGCCACCCCCATGTCTGTCTGTCTGTCCCCACATCCCCAGTGCCAGCTCCGGGTGCCATCCCCGTGTCCGTCTGTCTGTCCCCAATGCCACCCCCATGTCCATCTGTCTGTCCCCAATGCCACTCTTGTGTCTGTCTGTACCCCCCCCATCCCCAATGCCCCCCCCTTGTCCGTCTGTCTGTCCCCACGTCCCCAGTGCCACCCCCACGTCCGTCAGTCCGTCCCCCTGTCCCTGGTGCCAGCTCCGGGCGCCACCCCGTTGTCCGTCTGTCTGTCCCCAATGCCAGCCCAAAGTCTGTCCGTCTGTCCCCACATCCCCAGTGCCAGCTCTGGGTGTCATCCCCATGTCTGTCTGTCTGTCCCTACGCCCCCAATGCCACCACGTCCCCAGTGCCACCCCTGTGTGTGTCAGTCTGTCCCCCTGTCCCTGGTGCCAGCCCCGGGTGCCACCCCCTTGTCCGTCTGTCTGTCCCCAGTGCCACCCCCGTGTCCGTCTGTCTGTCCCCACGCCCCCAATGCCACCCCCATGTCCATCTGTCTGTCCCCAATGCCAGTCTTGTGTCTGTCTGTACCGCCCCCGTCCCCAATGCCCCCCCATGTCCGTCTGTCTGTCCCCACGCCCCCAATGGCCCCCCCATGTCCGTCTGTCCCCACGTCCCCAGTGCCGCCCCCGTGTCCGTCCGTCTGTCCCCCCGTCCGTCCGTCCGTCTGTCCCCCCCCCCCCCGGTGCCAGCCGCGGGTGCCGCCCTCGCAGCGCGCGTGTGTCCGTCCGTCCGTCGGCAGATCCGTCCGTCCGCCCGCCCGTCCCCGGCCATGGCCCCGGTGCTGCCGCGCCGCCTGGGGAAGCGCTCCCTGCTGGGCGCCCGCCTTCCGGAACCTTCCGCGCTCCCGCCCGGCTCCCCCGGAATCCCCGACCCCGGAATCCCCCGGCCCGGATCCCCCGACCCCGGATCCCTGCGGGGGCAGCCACAGGTACCCTCGGGGAGACAAAATCCCATTGGGGATTTCCCCCAAAATCCCATTGGGGATTTCCCCCAAAATCCCATTGGGGATTTCCCCCAAATCCATTGGGGATTTCCCCCAAAATCCCATTGGGGATTTCCCCCCAAAATCCCATTGGGGATTTCCCCCAAAATCCCAGGGATTTCCCCCAAAATCCCATTGGGGATTTCCCCCAAAATCCGCGGGGATCTGCGGCTCTCGGGGGTTTTTGGTGGAATCCTGAAATCCATTTCTTTCCAAGGAATCCCAAATTCCAGGGAAAAGTGGGGTTTTTGTCCAGGAAAAGGGTCCAAAGTGTGCGCTCGGTGCTGCGCCGCCGCTGAGGGTGGTTTGGGAACATCCAGGGGAATTCCCTGCTGGGAGGTGCTGCCGGGTTTGCATCCCAATCCCAAAGGAATCGTATCCCCCACATCCCAATCCCAAAGGAATAAAATCCCCCAGATCCCAATCCCAGAGGAGTTGACGTTCCCACATTCCAATCCCAAAGGAATCAAATCCCCCACGTCCCAATCCCAAAGGAATCAAATCCCCCACATTCCAATCCCAAAGGAATTAAAGTTCCCACATTCCAATCCCAAGGGAATCGAATCCCCCACATCCCAATCCCGAGTAATTCAGTCTCCCATTTCCAAAGGAATTCAGTCTCCTCCATTTCGACCCCAAAGGAATTCAAGCTCCCAATTCCAATCCCAAGGGAATGGAATCCCCCACGGTCCGATCCCAAAGGAATTAAAGTTCCCAATCCCAAAGGAACCAAATCCCCCAACTCCAGTCCCGAGGGAATTCAATCTCCCACATTCCAATCCTGAGAGAATTCAGTCTCCCAGTTTCAGTGCCAATGGAATTCAGTCCCCCAGTTCCAATCCCAAGGGAATCAGATTTCCCACATTCCAATCCCAAGGGAATCAAATCTCCCAATTCCAATCCCGAAGTAATCCAATCCCCCACATTCCAATCCCAGGGGAATTCGATCTCCCAATCCCAATGGAGTTCAGTCTTCCAATCCCAAGGCAATCAAATCCCCCACGTTCCAATCCCGAAGGAATTCAATCTCCCAGTTCCAATCCCAAAGGAATTTAATCTGCCACATTTCAATCCCAAGGGAATCCAGTCTCCCAATTACAATCCCAAGGGAATAAAATCCCCCAATCCCAACCCCAAAGGAATAAAATCCCCCACATTTCAATCCCAAAGGAATTAAAGTTCCCACATTCCAATCCCGAGGGAATTCGATCTCCCAGTTCCAAGGGATTTCAGTCTCCCAGTCCTGAGGGAATCAAATCCCCCACATTCCAATCCCTAAAGGAATTCAGTCTCCCAAATCCAGTCTCAAAGTTCCCACATTCCAATCCCAAGGGAATTCAATCTCCCAATTCCGAGGGATTTCCGTCTCCCAGTCCTGAGGGAATTAAATCCCCCACATTCCAATCCCATGGGAATTCAATCTCCCAATCCCAATGCAATTAAAGTTCCCACATTCCAGTCCCAAGGGAATCCAATCCCCCAGTCCCAATCCTAAGGGAATAAAATCCCCCGCATTCCAGTCCCAAAGGAATTCAAGATCCCAACCCCGGGGAAATTCGATCTCCCAGATCCAATCCCAAAGGAATTAAAGTTCCCACATTTCAGCCCCGAGGGAATTGAATCTCCCAATTCCGAGGGAACTCAGTCTCCCAGTCCTGAGGGAATGAAATCCCCCACATTCCAATCCCAAAGGAATTCAGCCTCCCAATCCCGATCCCAAAGGAATCAAAGTTCCCACATTTCAACTCCGAGGGAGTTCGGTCTCCCAATTCCAATCCCGAAGAAATCAAATCTCCCAATCCCAAGGGAATTCAATCTGCCAGTTTCAATCCCAAGGGAATCAAATCCCCCACATTCCAATCCCAAAGGAATCCAATCCCCCCAGTTCCAGTCCCAAAGGAATTAGAGTCCTCATATTCCAATCCCAAAGGAATCAAACCTCCCACGTTCCAGTCGCAAAGGGAATTCAGTCTCCCAATCCCAAAGGAATTAGAGTCGCCACATTCCAATCCCAAAGGAATCCAATCCCCCAATTCCAGTCCCAAAGGAATTCAAAGTTCCCACATTCCAACCCCGAGGGAATCAAACCTCCCAATCCCAAGGGAATTCAATCTCCCAATTCCAATCCCAAGGGAATTCAATCTCCCAGTTCCAATCCCAAGGGAATTCAGTCTCCCATTCCCAAACGAGAATCAGTGGCTTCCGGAAAAATTCACGGACGCGCCCCAAAAATCTGTGAATTTGCCATTCCAGTTGGATCCCGGGGCTGGGAATTGCTGGAGTTCCCGGGATTGTCCAACCTGGGAATCGCTGAGGGTGGAAACCCCTGGATCTGGGATTTCTGGGGGCGTGGGCAGAGCAGATTTTTTTGGGATCGCCCCGGCAGTGTGAAAGCCCAGCCCCGCAGGGCAGGAGGATCCCTGATCCCCGAGGAGGATCCCAAAGCCATCCCGGCCCTTTTCCAGGTGCTCCTGAGCCCCCTGGATGAGCAGATCCCGGCGTTCCCGGCGCGCTGGAGGGAGCGGGAGCCGCCCCAGGCCCCGGCCCCGCCCGGCTCCGGCGTTCCCGAGAGATCCAGGTCCTGCAGCATCGACGTTCCCAAAAGGTCCGTGCCTGTTCCCGGTCCCGGATCCTGGGATCCCCCCCAGTCTGGGTCACAAATCCTGGGATATCCCAGAGTTCCTGCGTCTGGGATTCCCCAGTTTGGATCCCAAATCCTGGAATTCCCCAATTTGGATCCCAGATCCTGAGATATCCCAAAGTTTCTGTGCCTGAGAGTCCCCAGTTTGGGTCCCAAATCCTGGGATATCCCAGAGTTTCTGTGCCTGGGATTCCAAATTTAGATCCCGGATCCTGAGATATCCCTGCTTTGGATCCCAAATCCTGGAATTCCCCAATTTGGATCCCAGATCCTGGGATATCCCAGAGTTTCTCCACCTTTGATTCCCAATCTGGATCCCAGATCCCAAGATTTCCTAGTTTGGATCTCCCAAAACCTGGGATTCTCCAGTTTGGGTCCCAAATCCTGGAATTCCCCAGTTTGGATCCCAAATCTGGGATTCCCAATTTGAATCCTAAGTCCTGGAGTTCCCCAATTTGGATCCCAAATCCTGAGATTCCCCATTTTGGATCCCAAATCCTGGAATTCCCCAATGTGCATCCAAAATCCTGGGATTCCCCATTGGAATCCCAAATCCCGGGATTGCCCAGTTTGAATCCCAAATCCTGGAATTCCCCAGTTGAGATCCCAAATCCTGGGATATCCCAGACTTTTTCCACCTGTGATTCCCCAATTTGGATCCCAGATCCTGAGATGCCCAGTTTGAATCCCAAATCCTGGGATATCCCAGATATCCATGTGAGATTCCCTGGATTGGATCCCAAATCCTGGAATTCCCCAATTGAGATCCCAAATCCTGGGATATCCCAGACTTTCTCCACCTGTGATTCCCCAGTTTGGATCCCAAATCCTGGCATTCCCCAATTTCAATCTCAAATCCTGGGATATCCCCAGAGTTTCTGTGCTTGGGATTGCCCCGTTTGGATCCCAAATCCTGGCATTCCCCAATTTCAGTCTCAAATCCTGGGATTCCCCCTTTGAACCCCAAATCCTGCGATTCCCGATTTCAGTCCCAAATCCCAGAATTCCCCAATTTCCGTCCCCAATCCCTGATCACCTCATGGACGGCTCCCCTTCCTGGGGCTCCCCTTCCTTCGGCCTCTTCCCCTCAGCAATTCCAGGATTTTCCCTTCCTTTTCCCACCCTCCTTCCCGGCGTGCGTTTTGGGGGGGACATTTTGGCTCTCCGGGGGTCGTTCCCGAGGTTTTTCCCGATGTTTTTCCGGGACCAGGAGGCCGGAGGCGGCCGTGGAGATGGACGAGATGGTGGCGGCGCTGGTGCTGACCAGCCTGTCCTGCAGCCCCGCCCTGCAGCCCCGCAGCCCCCGTGAGTCACTCCCCGAAATTCCCAAAAAATCCCATCCCGGAACGGCCCGGGAATGCCGGGGATCGGGGGTGGGAGGCGCCGGGGCTGTGGGATATGGGAACGGCACGGGGCGGGGAAATGGGAGTGGGATTTGGGATTCTGCTGGGAGCGGGGAGGGAATTTGTTCCCAAAATCCAACCTGGAAAAAAAATATTTGGGAGAAATCCCAATTCCTCCTGTCTGGGAATTGCAGATCCGTGTCCCCAAGTGCCACTTCCACAGGGGATTGGGAATTCCTCTGGGAATGGGGATTCCAAACCTCCCTGGGAAAGCCTTCCTGTAAAGGAATTCCCAAAATCCAGCCTGAACTTCTCCTGGAAGAGCTTCTGGCTGTTCCCCGGGAGAAATCCCAGTGCCAGGGAATTCCAGATCCCTGTCCCCAGGTGCCACCTCCGCAGGGATTGGGAATTCCTCAGGAGTGGGGCAAAAATTATTCCCGAAATCCAGCCTGGAACAAGCTGGGACAAATCCCAATCCCCCCTGGCTGCGCCCTGATCCCAGGGAATTCCAGAGGGGACGAACCTGGGGGGTGACACAGGGGGGACAAACCTGGGGGTGGCACAGAGGGGACAAACCTGGGGGTGGCACAGAGGGGACAAACCTGGGGGTGGCACCGAGGGGATGAAGCTGGGGGTGACACAGGGGGGACAAAGCTGGGGGTGGCACCAAGGGGACAAAGTTCTGGGCGGAGCTGGGTTCCGGAAGAAGGACGTTGTTCCTGAGGTGACTGGCACTGTGTCCCCAAGGTGACAATGGCGCCGTGTCCCTGAGGTGACAGTGGCAGTGTCCCCTTAAGGCTTTGGCTGTCCCCAGGAGGTGACAATGTCACCATGTCCCTGAGGTGACAGTGGCACCGTGTCCCCAAGAGGTGACAATGTCACCATGTCCCTGAGGTGACAGTGGCACCGTGTCCCCAAGAGGTGACAATGGTGCCATGTCCTTGAGGTGACAGTGGCAGTGTCCCCCCAGGGGTTTGGCTGTCCCCAGGAGGTGACAATGTCACCATGTCCCTGAGGTGACAGTGGCACTGTGTCCCCAAGGTGACAATGGCACCATGGCCCTGAGGTGACAGTGGCAGTGTCCCCCCAGGGGTTTGGCTGTCCCCAGGAGGTGACAATGGCGCCGTGTCCCCTCTGGAGTTCTGCTGTCCCTCTGTCCCCGAGGTGACAGTGGCCCTGTATCCCTGCAGGGTCTTAGCGGCCCAGTGTCCCCTCAGGGGTTCAGATGTCCCCATGTCCCCTCAGTGACAATGGCACCGTGTCCCCATGGGAGTTCAGCTGTCCCTGAGGTGACAGAGGCAGTGTCCCCTCAGGGACTCGGTTGTCCCCAGGGTGACAATGGCACCGTGTCCCCTCTCTCAGCCTCGCAGGTGGCCGGTGACCCCTGGAGGGACAGCGGGGACATCTCAGACAGCAGCAGCAGCACCAGCGGCCACTGGAGCAGCGCTGGCAGTGCCACCGCGTCCCCTCCCCGCTGTCCCAGCAGTGTCACCCCCTCCCCTCCTTACTACCCTGATGCTGCCACCCTGTCCCCTCCTCACCGTGGTGGCAGTGCCACCGCGTCCCCTCTCCACTGTGGTGGCAGTGTCACCGCGTCCCCTCCGTACTACCCTGGCAGTGCCACTGTGTCCCCTCCTCATTGTCCAGATGCTGCCACCATGTCCCCTCCTCACTGTCCCAGTGGTGACACCATGTCCCCTCCCCACTGTCCCAGCAGTGCCACTGCGTCCCCTCCTCATTGTCCCGGCAGTGCCACCGTGTCCCCTTTTTACTACCCTGGCAGTGCCACCATGTCCCCCCCTCACTGTCCCAGCAGTGCCACCGTGTCCCCTCCCCACGGCCCTGGCAGTGCCACCATCACATCCCCATCTCACTGTGCTGGCGCTGTCACTGTGTCCCCTCCCCACCGCGCTGGCACTGCCACCACGTCCCCTCCTCATTGTCCCAGCAGTGTCACCGTGTCCCCTTTTTACTACCCTGGCACTGCCACCACATCCCCTCCTCATTGTCCCAGCAGTGCCACCGTGTCCCCTCCCCACTGCGCTGGCACTGTCCCCGTGTCCCCTCCCCGCCGTGCTGGCGCTGTCCCCGTGTCCCCTCCGAGCGACGGCGGCTGCGACACCGACCCCGAGCCCTCGGTGCCGGACGAGCGCGCGCCGCGACGGAGGAAGGTGGGTGCCGGCGTCACGGTGTCCCCGGGCGCGGTGACGGTGTCCCCATGCCGTGTGACGTTGCTGTTGTCCCCAGGGCCCGTGGCGGGTGCTGTTCCAGTGCCTGTGGCCCGGCTGTGGCCGCGTGCTGCGCTCCGGGGTCGGCATCCGGCGCCACGTGCGCTCCCAGCACCTGCGGTGAGGCACCGGCGGCGTCCCGGGATCCACAACATTCCCGACATTCCCAACATTCTCACAATTCCCCGTCCCAGAATTCCCAACATTCCCACAATTCCCCATCCCAGAATTCCCAACATTCCCAACATCCCCACAATTCCCCATCCCAGAATTCCCTACATCCCCACAATTCCCCATCCCAGAATTCCCAACATTCCCAACATTCCCTACATTCCCACAATTCCCCATCCCAGAATTCCCTACATCCCCACAATTCCCCATCCCAGAATTCCCAACATTCCCGACATTCCCTACATTCCCACAATTCCCCATCCCAGAATTCCCAACATTCCCACAATTCCCCATCCCAGAATTCCCAACATTCCCGACATTCCCAACATTCCCACAATTCCCCATCCCAGAATTCCCAACATTCCCAACATTCCCTACGTTCCCACAATTCCCCATCCCAGAATTCCCACAATTCCCAACATTCCCCATCCCAGAATTCCCAACGTCCCCACAATTCCCCATCCCAGAATTCCCGACATCCCCACAATTCCCCGTCCCAAAGATGCTCCCACAGATAATTCCCCAAATCCGTGGGCTTTGTCCCTCTGGAATTCCCAGTTCCTGCGGGAAATGGGCAATTCCATGTCACTGATGCCATCACCTCTCTCTTGTCATCTGTGTCCTTTGTTGTCACCCGTGTCCTTCTGTTGTTGTCACCTGTGTCCCTGTGTTGTCACCTGTGTCTCTCTGTCACCCACATCCCTCTGTTGTTGTCACCATGTCCCTTTGCTGTCACCTCTGTCCCTGTATTGTCACCCGTGTCCCTCTGTTGTCATCTCCCATGTCCCTGTGTCCCTGTGTTGCTGTCCCCATGTCCTTCTGTTGCTGTCCCCATGTCCCTGTGTCCCTGTGTTGCTGTCCCATGTCCTTCTGTTGCTGTCCCCATGTCCCTGTGTCCCTCTGTTGCTGTCCCCATGTCCCTCTGTTGCTGTCCCCATGTCCTTCTGTTGCTGTCCCCATGTCCCTGTGTCCCTCTGTTGCTGTCCCCGTGTCCTTCTGTTGCTGTCCCCATGTCCCTGTGTCCCTCTGTTGCTGTTCCCGTGTCCTTCTGTTGCTGTCCCTGTGTTGCTGTCCCTGTGTCCCTCTGTTGTCATCTCCCATGTTCCTGTCTCCCTCTCTTGCTGTCCCTATGTCCTTCTGTTGCTGTCCCCATGTCCCTGTGTCCCTCTGTTGCTATCCCCATGTCCTTCTGTTGCTGTCCCCATGTCCCTGTGTCCCTGTGTTGGTGTCCCCATGTCCTTCTGTTGTCATCTCCCATGTCCCTGTCTCCCTCTGTTGCTATCCCCGTGTCCCTCTGTTGCTGTCCCCATGTCCCCGTGTCCCTATGTTGGTGTCCCCGTGTCCCTGTGTCCCTCTGTTGTTGTCCCCGTGTTGTCCCCGTGTTGTCCCCTGTCCCCAGCAGGGCTGGCTCGGAGCGTGAGGAGGATTTCTATTTCACGGAGCTGCGCCTGCCCGAGGAGGAGCCACCGCCCCCGGAGCTGCCACCGCCCGCTGTCCCCAGCGTTGTCCCCGGTGCTGTCCCCACGGCTGTCCCCACGGCTGTCCCCAGCGCTGTCCCCGGGGCTGTCCCCAGCGCTGTCCCCAGTGCCAGCGGGGCCGTGTCCTGCTGTGTCCCCGTGCTCACCCAGCCCGGCCCCGGCCAGCCCGGCCTGAGCCACTCGGCCCCGCCCGGCTCCTTCTGGCACATCCAGGCCGACCACGCCTACCAGGTGACAGCACGGGGACACCTGGGGACAGCGCTGGGACATGGGGGGATACGGCTGGGGACAGCGCTGGGACATGGGGGGATATGGCTGGGGACAGAGCTGGGACATTGGGGGATATGGCTGGAGACATGGCTGGGGACAGAGCTGGGGACAGAGCTGGGACATTGGGGACATTCCTGGAGACATGGCTGGGGACAGAGCTGGGGACAGAGCTGGGACATTGGGGACATTCCTGGAGACATGGCTGGGGACAGAGCTGGGGATAGAGCTGGGACATGGCTGGGGACAGAGCTGGGACATTGGGGACATTCCTGGAGACAGGGCTGGGGACAGAGCTGGGGACAGAGCCGGGGATTGAGCTGGGACATGGCTGGGGACAGAGCTGGGACATTGGGGACATTCCTGGAGACAGGGCTGGGGACAGAGCCGGGGATTGAGCCGGGACATGGCTGGGGACAGAGCTGGGGACAGCATGGGGACATGGCTGGGGATAGAGCTGGGACATGGCTGGGGACACCCATGGGGTCACAGCTGGGGACATCACAGGGACAGAGCTGGGGATTGAGCTGGGACATGGCTGGGGACATCCATGGGGTCATCTGTGGGGACATGGCTGGGGACAGAGCTGGGACACAGCTGGGGATGTCCATGGGGACACGGCTGGGGTCAGAGCTGGGGACATCCATGGGGACATCACAGGAACGTCCATGGGGACGTGGCTGGGGATAGAGATGGGGACATGGCTGGGGATGTCCCTGGGGACATTCCAGGATTTGTGTCCCTGTCCCTGTCCCCAGCTCAGGGATTTCCATCCCTGCCCCCTGGTGTCCCAAACTCAGGGATTTGCGTCCCTGTCCCTGTCCCTAACTCAAGGAATGGGGGATTCCTGGGAATGGGGGATTTTTGGGAATGGGGGATTCCTGGGAATGGGGGATTCTTGGGAATGGGAGATTCCCACAGGAATGGGGGATTCCTACAGTAACTGGGGATTCTCAGGGAAGGGGGGATTCCTGTGGGGGATTTCCAGGGAATGGGGCATTTCCATGGAATGGGGGATTCCTGGGAATGGGGCATTTCCAGGGAATGGGGGGTTCCAATGGAATGGGAGATTCCCATGAGGGATTTGTATGGAATGGGGCATTTCCAGGGAATGGGGGAATTCCCATGGAAATGGGGGATTCCCAGGGAATGGAGGATTTCTAGGGAATGGGAGATTCCCACAGGAATGGGAGATTCCCACAGGAATGGGGCATTCCCAGAGCTGAGCCTGTCCCCGTTCCTGCCCCCAGGCTCTGCCCTCCATCCAGATCCCGGTGTCCCCCCACATCTTCACCAGCATCAGCTGGGCCACTGCCACCTGCCCCCTGCCACCGGTGAGTGCCACCTCCCTCAGTGCCACCTCCCTGAGTGCCACCTCCCTCTCCCTGAGTGCCACCTGCCCCCTGCCACCGGTGAGTGCCACCTCCCTCAGTGCCACCTCCCTGAGTGCCACCTCCCTCTCCCTGAGTGCCACCTGCCCCCTGCCACCGGTGAGTGCCACCTCCCTCAGTGCCACCTCCCTCAGTGCCACCTCCCTGAGTGCCACCTCCCTCTCCCTGAGTGCCACCTGCCCCCTGCCACCGGTGAGTGCCACCTCCCTCAGTGCCACCTCCCTCAGTGCCACCTCCCTCTCCCTGAGTGCCACCTTCCCCCTGCCACCGGTGAGTGCCACCTCCCTCAGTGCCACCTCCCTCTCCCTGAGTGCCACCTGCCCCTCCCTGAGTGCCACCTCCCTGAGTGCCACTGTCCCTGTCACCAGTGAGTGCCACCTCCCCCCTGTCCTCCTTGTCACCGGTGAGTGCCACCTGTGCCAGCTCTGCCCTGCATGAGCCAGTGCCTCCTTTTTCCTCTTTTCCCCTCCTTTTCCTCTCCTTTTCCCTCCTTTCCCCTTCTTTTTCCTCTTTTTTTCTCCTTTTCCCCTCCTTTTCCCCTCCTTTTCCCTCTTTTTCCCCTTCTTTTTCCTCTTTTTTTCTCCTTTTCCCCTCCTTTTCCCCTCCTTTTCCCTCTTTTTCCCCTCCTTTCCCCTTCTTTTTCCTCTCCTTTTCTCCTTTTTCCCTCAATTCCCCCATTTTCCCCTCTTTCTTCCCTTCCTCTTTTCCTTTTCTTCCTCCCTTTTTCCATCCCCTCCCCCCCTTTTCCTTGTTTTCTCAATCCTTTTTCCCTTCCTTTTCCCCTCCTTTCCTCTCCTTTTTTTCCCTCATTTTCCCTTCATTTTCCCCTTTTCCGCCTTTTTTCTCTACCTTTTTCCATCCCTTTCCCCTTTTTTCCTTTTCTCTGTTCTTTTTCCCTTTTTTCCTCATTTTCTCCTCAATTTCCCCTATTTTTTCTCCTCCTTCTTTCCCTTCTTTCTCCCTCATTTTTCCATCCCTTCTACCCTTTTTTCCTTGTTTCTCAGTCCTTTTTCCTTGCTTTTTTCCTCATTTTTCCCTTTTTTCCTCCTTTTCCCCCTCCCTTCCTCCTCTTTTCTTCCCCTCAATTTCCCTCCTTTTTTCCACCCCTTCCCCTGTTTCTTCCTAGTTTTCTCAGTCCTATTTCCCTCTTTTTTTCCTTCCTTCTTCCTCTCCTTTTCCCCTCTCCTTTTCCCTTATTTTTTTCCTCTTTTTTCCATCCCTTCCCCCATTTTTTCTTAGTTTTCTCCGTCCTTTTTCCTTCATATTTCCTCTCCTTTTCCCTTCCTTTTCCCCGCTCTTTTCCTTCCCTTTTCCCCTCCTTTTTTCCTTCCTTTTTCCTCTCCTTTTCCTTTCACTTTTCCTTCCCTTTTCCCTCATTTTTCCCTTTTTTCCTTCTTTTTCCCTCCTTTTTTCCTCCTTTTTCCTCCCTTCCCGCTCTTTTTTTCCCGCCCTTTTTCCCCCCCCTTCCCCCCCTTTCCAGCCAAGCACCCTTTTGCATACACCCCTCAAAACCCCTCACCTCGACCTTTTTTCCCCTTTTAATCCCCTTTTAATCCCCTTTTCCCCCTTTTTATCCCTTTTTCCCCCTTTTTCTCCCCTTTTTTGCCCTTTTTGCCCCTTTCCCCCCCTCAGGCTCGAAGCCGCTCCCTCAGCCTCAGCGACCCTCAGCCCCCTCAGCCGCCGCCATTGCTGCAGCCCCAGCTCCCCGTGGCCTCCCCGCCCCGCGCCTCCCTCGCCACCAGGTAAGACCCCAAAAAACCCCCAAATCCCCCAAAATCCTTCAACCCACCGGCAAGAAAACCCCCAAAATTTCCCCTTTTCCCAGAAAAATCCGCAGCGAAGCCAAGAAATGCCGCAAGGTTTACGGCATCGAGCACCGGGAGCAGTGGTGCACGGCGTGCCGCTGGAAAAAGGCCTGCCAGCGCTTCCTGGACTGAATTCCCACCTGCATTCCCCTTTGCCCACCTGGAATTCCCTCAGGAACTTGGGAATTTCCTCAGGAATCTGAGAGTTCCCTCAGAAATCTGGGAATTCCCTCAGGAATTTGGGAATCTCCCCATTGCTGCAAGCGGGGACTGAATTTCGCTGCCATACTCCCCTTTTCTCACCTGAATTCCCTCAGGAACTTGGGAATTCCCTCAGAAATTTGGGAGTTCCCTCAGAAATCGGAGAATTTCCTCATGGATTTGGGAATTTGCTCGGAAATTTGGGAATTTTCACGTTGTTGCGAGCGGGGACTGAATTTCGCTGCCATATTCCCCTTTTCCCACCTGTAATTCCCTCAGAAATCCAGGAATTCCTTCAGGAATTTGGGAATTTCGTCAGGAAATTTGGGAATCCCCTCAGAAAATCCCCTCAGAAATTTGGGAGTTCCCTCAGAAATCAAGAAAATCCCTCAGAAATCCAGGAATCCCTCACTGCTGCAAGCAGGGACTGAATTTCGCTGCCATATTCCCCTTTTCCCACCTGGAATTTCCTCAGAAATCCAGAACTTCCCTCAGAAATCCAAGAATTCCCTCAGGAATTTGGGAATTTCCTCAGGAAATTTGGGAATCCCCTCAGAAAATCTGGAAATTCCCTCAGAAATTTGGGAGTTCCCTCAGAAATCAGATAATTTCCTCATGAATTTGGGAATTTCCTCGGAAATTTGGCAATTTTCACGTTGTTGCGAGCGGGGACTGAATTTCGCTGCCATATTCCTCTTTCCCCACCTCTAATTCCCTCAGAAATCCAGGAATTCCTTCAGGAATTTGGGAATTTCGTCAGGAAATTTGGGAATCCCCTCAGAAAATCTGGGAATTCCCTCAGAAATTTGGGAGTTCCCTCAGAAATCCAGAAATTCCCTCAGAAATTTCAGGAATCCCTCATTGTTGCAAGCAGGGGCTGAATTCCACCCCCATATTCCCCTTTTCCCACTTGGAATTCCTTCAGAAATTTGGGAATTTCCTCAGAATTTTGAGACTTCTCTCAGAAATCTGGGAATTCCCTCAGGAATTTGGGAATCTCCCCATTGCTGCAAGCGGGGACTGAATTTCGCTGCCATATTCCCCTTTTCCCACCTGAATTCCCTCAGGAACTTGGGAATTCCCTCAGAAATTTGGGAGTTCCCTCAGAAATCGGAGAATTTCCTCATGGATTTGGGAATTTGCTCGGAAATTTGGGAATTTTCACGTTGTTGCAAGCGGGGACTGAATTTTGCTGCCATATTCCCCTTTCCCCACCTGTAATTCCCTCAGAAATCCAGGAATTCCTTCAGGAATTTGGGAATTTCCTGAAGAAATTTGGGAATCCTCTAAGAAAATCTGGAAATTCCCTCAGAAATTTGGGAGTTCCCTCAGAAATCCAGAAATTCCCTCAGAAATTTCAGGAATCCCTCATTGTTGCAAGCAGGGGCTGAATTCTGCCCCCATATTCCCCTTTTCCCACTTGGAATTCCTTCCGAAATTTGGGAATTTCCTCAGGAATTTGGGAATTCCCTCAGGAATTTGGGAATCCCTCATTGCTGCAAGCAAGGACTGAATTTTGCCCCCATATTTCCCTTTTCCCGCCTGGAATTTCCTCAGAAATCCAGAACTTCCCTCAGAAATCCAAGAATTCCCTCAGGAATTTGGGAATTTCCTGAAGAAATTTGGGAATCCTCTAAGAAAATGCAGAAAATCCCTCAGAAATTTCAGGAATCCCTCATTGCTGCAAGCAGGGGCTGAATTCCACCCCCATATTCCCCTTTTCCCACTTGGAATTCCTTCAGAAATTTGGGAATTTCCTCAGAAATTTGAGACTTCTCTCAGAAATCTGGGAATTCCCTCAGGAATTTGGGAATCTCCCCATTGCTGCAAGCGGGGACTGAATTTCGCTGCCATATTCCCCTTTTCCCACCTGGAATTCCCTCAGGAACTTGGGAATTCCCTCAGGAATTTGGGAATTCCTTCAGAAATCCAGGAATCCCTCATTGCTGCAAGCAGGGACTGAATTCCACCCCCATATTTCCCTTTTCCCACCTGGAATTCCCTCAGGAACTTGGGAATTTCCTCAGAAATTTGGGAGTTCCCTCAGAAAATTTGCGTATTTCCTCAGGAATCTGGGGAATTCCCTCAGGAAAATCTGGAAATTCCCGCAGAATTTCCCTCAGGAATCTGGGAATTCCCTCAGAAAATCTGGAAATGCCCTCAGAAAATCTGGGAATTCCCTCAGAAAATCTGGGAATGCCCTCAGGAATCTGGGAATTCCCTCAGAAATCTGGGAATTCCCTCAGAAATCTCCCCCTCAATTCCCACTCATTCCCGAGGAATTCTCCCTCCCTTTCCCACCTGCTCTCCTCAGTCTTCCAAACATTATTTTTATGGATAAAAACCAAACAAAAACCAATTTAAAAACCGAGGTAAGAGGTGTCCATTTTTTACAGCAGCCAGAGAAGTGCTGGGATCTATTTTTAAGGAAATAAAGGAATTTTCTCTGACCCCTCCTGGCTCTGGGGCTCATTCTGGGCGGGTGGGGACGGGAGGGGCTCTGGGTGCCCTGGCTCCTTTTTGGCCTCGTTTTCCCTTCCTTTTTTCCTCCTTTTCCCCCTCCTTTTTCCTTATTTTTTTTTCTTTTTTTTTTTTTTCTTATTTTTTCTTTTTTTTTCCTTATTTTTCCTTTTTTCCTTCTTTTTTTCCTTCTTTTTTTCTCCTTTTTTCCTTCTTTTTTTCTCCTTTTCTCCCTCATTTTTCTTCCTTTTTCCACCTTTCCCCTCCTTTTTTTCCTGTCCCTTATTCTTTCTTTTTTCCTTCCTTCCTTTCCCCCTCCCTTTTCCCTCTTTTTTTCCCTTCTTTTTCCCTCCTTTTCCCTCCTTATTTTTCTCCTTTTTTCCTTCCTTTCCCCTCCCTTTTCCTTCCTTTTTCCCTTTGCTTCCTTCCCCCCTTTTTTCCCTCTTTTTTCCTTCTTTTCCCCTCTTTTTTCCCCACCTTTCCCCTCCTTTTTTTCTGTCCCTTTTTCCTTCTTTTTTCCTTCCTTTCCCCCTCCTTTTTCCCTTTTTTTCCCTCCTTTTTCCCTTTTTAATTTTTTTCTCCTTTTCCCTCCTTATTTTTCTCCTTTTTTCCTTCCTTTCCCCTCCCTTTTCCTTCCTTTTTCCCTTTTCTTCCTTCCCCCCTTTTTTCCCTCTTTTTTCCTTCTTTTTCCCCTTTTCCCCCCACCTTTTTCCTCCTTCTTCCCTCTTTTTTTCCTTCCTTTCCCCCCTCTTTTTTCTCTTCTTTCTCCCTCATTTTTAATTTTTTTCTCCTTTTTTCCTCTTTTTTCTCCTTTTTCCCCTCCTTTTTTCTCCTTCCTTTTTTCCTACTTTTTTCCTTATAATTTCCTCCTTTTCCCCATTTTCCTCCTTTTTTCCCTTCCCTTTCCCTTCCTTTTCCCTTCTTTCCCCCTTTCCCCTCTTTTTTCCTTCCTGTTTTCCTCCTTTTTCTTTCTCCTTTTCCCTCCTTGTTTCCTCATTTTCCCTCCTTTTTTCCTTCCTTATTTCCTCATTTTTTCCTTGTTTTTCTCCCTTTTTTATCTTCTTTTCCCTCATTTCCCCTCCTAATTTCCTCCTTTCTTCATCTTTTTTCCTCCTTTTTCCTAACAACTTTCTCCTTTTCTCCTCTTTTTTCCTTCCTTTTTCCCCAATTTTCCTCCTTCTTTCATCCTTTTTTCCTCTCTCCTTTCCCCCTCCCTTTTCCCTCCTAATCCCCCGGCTTTTCCTCCCTCCTTTCCTCCTTTTTTTCTTCCTTTCCCCCTATTTTTTCCCTCCTTTTCCCTTCCCTTTTCCCCTCTTTTCCCTCCCTTCTTTTCCCTCCGTACTTTTCCCTTCCCTTTCCCCCCCTTCTTTTTCCCATATTTTTCCTTTTTTATCTGCCTGTTTCCCCTCCTTTTCCCTCATTTTCTCCCTCCTTTCCTCATTTTTTCCTCTTTTCCCTTCCTTTCCCCTCCTTTTCCCTTCCTTTCCCCAACTTTCCCTTTCCCCTTTTGTCCTCCTTTTCCTCTCTTTTCCCCCTCCTTTCCCCCTTCTTTCCCCTCATTTCCCCCCCCTTTCCTCTCCTTTTTTCCTTCCTTTTCCTTCCTTTTCCTCTCCTTTTCCCTCCCTTTTCTCCTCGTTTTCCCCTCCTTTCTTTCTTCCTCCTTTCCCCCCCTTTTCCCCCCCTTTTTCCTCTCCTTTTCCCCTCATTTTCTCTTTCTCTTTCCCCTTGTTTCCTCTTCTTTTCCCCTCACTTTCCCCCTTTTTTCCCTCTTCCCCCCCTCTTCCCCCCCTCTTTTCCCCCTTATTTTCCTCTTTTCCCCCTCTCTTTTCCCCCCTCTTTTCCCCCTTTTCCCCCGTTTTTCCTCCCTCTTTTCCCCCCTTTTTCCCTCATTTTCCCCCCTTTCCCCCCTCTTTTCCCCCCTTTTCCCCCCTCTTTTCCCTCTTTTCCCCCCTTTTTCCCTCTTTTTCCCCCTCTTTCCCCCCTCTTTTCCTACCTTTTTCCCCCTCTTTTCCCCCTTTCCCCCCTATTTTCCCCCCTTTTTCCCCTCCTTTTTCCCCCTTTTTTCCCTCTTTTCCCCTCCTTTTCCCTCCCTTTTCTCCTCGTTTTCCCCTCCTTTCTTCCTCCTTTCCCCCCCTTTTCCCCCTCCTTTTTCCTCTCCTTTTCCCCTCATTTTCTCTTTCTGTTTTCCCCTTGCTTCCTCTTCTTTTCCCCTCCCTTTCCCCCTTTTTTCCCTCTTTTTCCCCTCTCTTTTCCCTCTTTTTCCCCCCTCTTTTCCCCCCTCTTTCCCCCCTTTTTTCCCTCATTTCCCCCCCTTTTCCCCCCCTTTTCCCCCCTTTTTTCCCTCATTTCCCCCCTTTCCCCCCCCTTTTTCCCTCATTTCCCCCCCTTTACCCCCTTTTTCCTCCCTCTTTTCCCCCCTTTTTCCCTCTTTTCCCCCCTCTTTTCCCCCTTTTCCCCCCTTTTTCCCTCATTTTCCCCCCTTTTTCCTCCCTCTTTTCCCCCCTTTTTTCCCTCATTTTTCCCCCATTTTTCCCCATTTTTCCCCCTTTGGGAATTCCGCTGTCACCGCCAGGCTGCAGTGCCCGCCCGCTGCTGCCACCGCCGCTCCGTCCGTCCGTCTGTCCGTCGCTCCTTCCCTCCGCCCCTTCCCGCCCTTTTCCCAAAAAAAAAACAAAAACAAATCCACCCAATCCTAACCGGGAATCCCACAATTATTGGGTTCGGGAGGGAACTGAATTCCCCAAATCCGCCCCAAATCCGAGGCCGTTCCCGCTCATCCCATGGGAAAATCCCGACCCGGCTCCTGGCAGGGAATTCCAGGGAGGAAAATTCCCGGTTTTTTCCGGGCTCAGCTCCTCCAGCTCCGGGGCCTTTCCCGGGTTTCCATCCTGGAGAATTCCATGGGATTTGGGGGACGAAAATCCGGGATTTGGCCTTGGAAATGTCGCATTGCTGAGCTCATCCTGTGGGTCTGAGCTGTCCTGATCCCTCTGGAATTCCCAAATCCCACAGACCCAACCTATCCCAATCCCTCTGGAATTCCCAAATCCCATGGATCCAACCCATCCTGATCCCTCTGGAATTCCCAAATCCCATGGATTAGACCTGTCCCAATCCCTCTGGAATTCCCAAATCCCCTGGATCCAACCCGTCCCGATCCCTCAAAATTCCCAAATCCCACCAGAATTCCCAAATCCCACAGATCCAACCTGTCCTGATCCCTCTGAAATTCCCAAATCCCATGAGATCCAACCTGTCCCGATCCCTCCGAAATTCCCAAATCCCACAGATCCAACCTGTCCCGATCCCACAGATCTGACCTGTTTCAATCCCTCTGGAATTCCCAAATCCCCTGGATCTGACCCGTCCCAATCCCTCTGGAGATCCCAAATCCCATGGATCCAATCTGAGCTCATTGACCTGTCCCAAACCCCTTGGGAATTCCCAAATCCCACAAATCCAACCTGTCCCAATCCCTCTGGAGATCCCAAATCCCACAGATCCAGCCTGTCCCAACCCCTCTGGAATTCCCAAATTCCACAGATCCCACCTGTCCCAATCCCCCTGAAGATCCCAAATCCATGGATCAAACCTGTCCCAATCCCACAGATCCAACCTGTCCCAATCCCTTGGGAATTCCCAAATCCCGCAGATCCAACCTGAGCTCATCCCATGGATCTGAGTGTACTGATCCCACAGATCCAACCTGTCCCGATCCCTCCGAAATTCCCAAGTTCTGTGGATCTGATCTGTCCTGATCCCACAGATCTGACCTGTCCCAATTCCTCCAGAATTCCCAAATCCCACAGATCCAACCTGTCCTGATCCCTCTGAAATTCCCAAATTCCACAGATCCAACCGGTCCCAAATCCCTCCGGAATTCCCAAATCCCATGGATCCAACCTGTCCTAATCCCTGTGAAATTCCCAAATCCCACGGATCCAACCTGTCCCAATCCCTCCGGAATTCCCAAATCCCACAGATCCAACCCATCCCAATCCTATGGATCTGACCTGTCCTGATCCCACAGATCTGACATGTCCTGGTCCCTCTGGAATTCCCAAATCCCATGGGGTCAAGAAGGAACTAACCTGGGTCTAACCTGTCCCAATTCCATGGATCCAACCTATCCCAATCCCTCTGGAATTCCCAAATCCCATGGGGTCAAGAAGGAACTAACCTGGGTCTAACCTGTCCCAATTCCATGGATCCAACCTATCCCAATCCCTCTGGAATTCCCAAATCCATGGATCCGACCTGTCCCAAATCCCACAGATCCAACCTGTCCCGATCCCTCCTAAATTCCCAAATCCCCTGGATCTGACCCGTCCCAATCCCTCTGGAGATCCCAAATCCCACAAATCCAATCTGAGCTCATTGACCTGTCCCAAACCCCTTGGGAATTCCCAAATCCCACAGATCTGACCTGTCCCAATCCCTCTGAAATTCCCAAATCCCACAAATCCAACCTGAGCTCATCCCATGGATCCGAGTGGTTCTGATCCCACAGATCCAACCCATCCCAATCCCTCTAAAATTCCCAAATCCCATGGTTCCGACCTGTCCCAATCCCCCTGAAGATCCCAAATCCCATGGATCCAACCAATCCAATCCCAATCCCACAGATCCAACCTGTCCCAATCCCTCTGGAATGCCCAGATCCCACAGATCCAACCTGTCCCGATCCCTCCTAAATTCCCAAATCCCACAGATCCAACCTTCCCCAATCCCCCTGAAGATCCCAAATCCCACAGATCCAACCTGAGCTCATCCCATGGTTCCAACCAATCCAATCCCAATCCCAATCCCAATCCCATTCCCACAAATCCAACCTGTCCCAATCCCCCCGAAGATCCCAAATCCCATGGATCCAACCAATCCAATCCCAATCCCACAGATCCAATCTGTCCCGATCCCTCTGGAATTCCCAAATCCCGCAGATCCAACCTGTCCCAATCCCTCTGAAATTCCCAAATCCCACAGATCCAACCTGTCCCCATCCCCCCGAGGATCCCAAATCCCATGGATCCAACCAATCCAATCCCAATCCCACAAATCCAACGCGTCCCAATCCCTCTGAAATTCCCAAATCCCACAGATCAGACCTGTCCCAATCCCTCTGGAGATCCCAAATCCATGGATCAAACCTGTCCCAATCCCACAGATCCAACCTGTCCCAATCCCTTGGGAATTCCCAAATCCCGCAGATCCAACCTGAGCTCATCCCATGGATCTGAGTGGTTCTGATCCCACAGATCCAACCTGTCCCAAATCCCTCTGGAATTCCCAAATCCATGGATCAAACTTGTCCCAATCCCGCAGATCCAACCTGTCCCAAATCCCTCCGGAATTCCCAAATCCCACAGATCCAACCTGTCCCGATACCCCTGAAGATCCCAAATCCCATGGATCCAACCAATCCAATCCCAATCCCAAATCCCACAAATCCAACGTGTCCCAATCCCTCTGAAATTCCCAAATCCCACAAATTGGCCCCGTCCCGATGCCTCAGAATTCCCAAATCCGCAGATTTCCCCCGGCACGAGTGGCAATCAGCTCATAGAAACCATAAATGGATTTATTTTGGATTTTTTTGCTCTGTACAACTTTAATGAGAAATCTCAGAAACAACAAAAAAATCAAAATTTCGGGCTCATCCTGGAATTTCCCTTTTTTTTAAAATTTTTTTACATTTTCCCATCGGAATTATCAAAATATTCTCCTTTTTTTGGGATTTTGGGGGGATTTTTTTGGGATTTCTTTGGGGTTTTTTGTGATTTTTTTTTTGGAATCGGCTCGGGAACGGCTCCGAGGGTTTGGAATTTTTATTTTTGGTTTCAAAAAATTCAAGTGGAATGAAAAGAAATGAAAATTTCCAGAATTTTGGGGGAAAATTTGGGAAATTTGATTTTTTTTTGGCCTTTTTTGGGCAAAATCTCCACTTTTTTTGGGTGAAAATTCAATTTTTGGGAGGGAAAAATTCCTCTTTTTTTAGGTGAAAATTTTATTTTTCATTGGCAAAAATTCCTCTTTTTTTCCAAAAAAATCCTCTTTTTGGCCAAAAATTCCTCTTTTTTTTGGCAAAAATTAATTTTTTGAAGGGGGGCAAAATTTCCTATTTTCTTTACAAAATTCAAATTTTCATTGGCAAAAATTCCTCCTTTTTTGGGCAAAAATTCTCTTTTTTTGGCAAAAATTCAAATTTTTTGGCATAAAATTCCTTTTTCTGGGCAAAAATTCAAAATATTTTTGCAAAAGTTCTTTTTTTTCTGACAAAAATTCCTTTATTTCCACAAAAGTTCCATTTTTTTGGAGCAAAAATTCAAATTTTTTTTTGTAGCGAAAATTAAATATTTTTGGCAAAAATTTCTCCTTTTTAGGCAAGAATTCAAATATTTTTTACAAAAATTCCAAATTTTTCTGCCAAAAATTCGATTTTTTGGGCCAAAAATTCATTTTTTTTCCAGCAAAAATTCCTGGGCTTTTTATGCAGAAATTCCCCTTTTCTGAGTAAAATTTCATTCGGGGGGGGAGGCAAAAATTCAAATTTTGTCTGCAAAAATTCCTAATTTTTTTCGGTCAAAAATCCAATTTTCCTGGGGCAAACATTCAAAAATTTTCCACAAAATCCCAATTTTTTTTTTGTCCAAAAACCTTATTTTTCGGGGGAAAAAATTCAAATTTTCCCCACAAAAATCCCAATTTTGGGGGGCAAAATTCCCGTTTTTCCCCTCCCGTTCGGCCTCGGTTCCGCGCGGATCCTCCCGCCCTCACCGCGGCCTCGGGAACCCTCGGGAACTCTCGGAAACCCTCGGGAACTCTCGGGGGGGCCCTCGGAAACCCTCGGGAACTCTCGGGGGAGCCCTCGGAAACCCTCGGGAACTCTCGGGGGGACCCTCGGAAACCCTCGGGAACCATCGGGGGAGCCCTCGGAAACCCTCGGGAACGCTCGGGAGCCAGCGGGAACCATCGGGGGAGCCCTCGGAAACCGTCGGAAGAGCCCTCAGGAGCCGGCGGGAACCGGCGGGGGAACCCTTGGGAACCGTCAGGAACCGGCGGGGGAGTCCTCGGGAACCGGCGGGAGCCCTCAGGAGCCCTCGGGAACCGGCGGGACGGGATCTGGCGGAAACTGGCCGGGGAGCGCTCGGGAACCGGCGGGGGAGCCCTCGGGGACCGTCGGAAACCGTCGGAAGAGCCCTCGGGGACCGTCGGAAACCGTCGAAAGAGCACTCAGGAGCCCTCGGGAACCGTCAGGAACCGGCGGGGGAGGGCTCGGTAATCGGCGGGAGCCCTCGGGAACCGTCGGGGGAGCGCTCGTTAACCGGAGGGTAAGCCCTCGGGAACCGCCGGGGGAGCCCTCAGGAACGGAGCCCTCGGGAACCGTCAGGGGAGTGTTCGGGAACCGTCGAGAGCCCTCGGGAACCGTGGGGATCTGGCGGGAACCGGCGGGGGAGCCCTCGGCAGCCGGCAGAAACTGTCTGGGGAGCCCTCGGGAAACGTCGGGAGAGCCCGGGAAACGTCAGGAGAGCCCTCGGGTGCGCTCGGGAACCGTCGGGGGAGCCCTCGGGAGCGCTCGGGAGCCGTCGGGGGAGCCCTCGGGAGCCCTCGGGAGCCTTCGGGAACCCTCGGGAGCCTTCGGGAGGGCTCGGGAGCCGTCGGCTCGGGGCAGGCGGAGCTTTGGCGGCCTCGGGGCTCCGGAGCCGAAGCGCTTCGGGTCCCGCCGGGAGTTCGCGCGGCCGGGCCCGAGCCGGGGTTGGGTTAATTGGGCCTCGGCCGGGCCGGGAGGCGGTGCCGGAACGCTACAGAAAATATAAAATAACGGGGGGAAAAGAAAGGGGAAAAGGAAAAAAAATATATAAAATGAAATAGGGAAAAGGAAGGGGAAAATAAAATTAAAAAAAAAGGAGATAAAATGGGGACAAGGAAGGGGAAAAGAAAACAAAATGAAATTAAATAGAGGAAAGAAAGGGGGAAAAATACAAGATAAAATGGGGAAAAGGAAGAGGAAAATTAAAATAAAATGAAATAAAATGAAATAAAATAAGGAAAAGGAAGGGAAAATAAAAAAAGGGCGGAGTGAAATGGGGGAAAGAGAGGGGGAAAATAAAAAAATAAAATGGGGAAAAGGAAGGGGAAAAAATACAAAATAAAATGTGGAAAAGATAGGGGGAAAATTATTAAAAAATAAAATTTAATAGGGAAAAGAAAGAGGGGAAAATACAAAATAAAATGAAGAAGTGAAAAGGAAAAAATAGGAAATGAAATGGGGGAAAGGAAGGGGAAAAGAATAAAAACCACCAAAATAAAATGGGGAAAAGGAAAGGAAAATAAAATGAGATTAAATAGAGGAAAGAAAGGGGGAAAAGGAAAATAAAGAGAAAAAAGTTTAAAGAGTGGGGAAAAAGGGAAATAAAGGGAAAATGTAAAAAGTGGGGAAAAAAGAGAAAAAAATAATTTGAAAAGTGGTGGAAAATGGGAAATAAAGAAGGGAAAAAGGGGAAAAATAGAGGAAAAAATTAAAAGGGGGAAAAAAGGGAAAAAAGAGAAAAAAATTTTAAAAGTTGGGAATAAAGGGGGAAAAGAGAAAAAAAAATGTAAAAAATGGGGGGAAAATGGTAAAAAAAGAAGGAAAGGCCAAAGCAGCTGAGCCAAGAGTGGGGAGGGGAATTTTGGAATTTCAGAATTTTTGAATTTTAGAATTTTGGAATTCCTCTCCCGCAATTTTGGGAGATTCCAGCCAGGGAGGGGTAAAATAGGAAAAATTTTAATTTAAAAACGTGGAAAAATGTGAAAATTCTCCCAAATTTGGGATTTTTTTGGGAATTGCAGCATGGGACTGGAGAGTTCTGGGCAGGAATTGGTTAATTTGAAATGGGGTTCTACTTCGATTTATTTTAATTTTTTAAAAATTCATTTTGTTTAATTTATTTTTATTTATATTTCTTTATATTTTTATTTAATTTTAATTTATTTTCATTTTTCTTCATTTTATTTTTCTTGGGTTTTTTATTTCTTTAATTTTTATAAATTTATTTACATTTTTTCTAGCTATTTCTTTTTATTTAATTGAATTTAATTCAAATTTTATTCACCTTTAAAATTTATTTTAAATGCTTTTCTTCCATTTACTTTAAATATTTAAACTCATTTTTTAAACTTCTTTTAAATAATTTTGACCAATCTTTTATTTATTTTAAATAATTCCATTTCATTCTTTATTGCTTTTAAATATTTTAAAAATTTTTTAAATTTTTATCTCTTTATCTCTTCAGAATATTTTTGAAATCTCTTTTTTATTCCTTTTTGAAAATATTTTTGAAATTTGTCCTTTATTTCTTCACAATATCTTTGAAATTTATCCTCTATTTCTTTTAAAGTTTTTTGAAACTTCTTTTGATTTCTTTTAAATATTTTCCATTTATCCTGAAATGATTTGATTTTCATGTCTTGAAATTTGAAATTTTCTTCTTTATTTAACATTATTTCAAAATTCTATTTCAAATCTCCATGGAATTTTAAAATTTTAAATTAAATTACATTTTTTAATTTTTCAATTTCATTTACAAAAAAAAAACCTCCTTTTTTTTTAACATTTCCCGTATTTATTTGGATTTTTGATTATTTTTTCCCAATTTTTTATTGGGGGGAACCGACCCCTGCTGGACCTGGAGCAGCAGCCCCGGCAGGGGACACCGAGGGGGACACCGAGGGTGACACCGAGGGCAACCTAGGGGTGACCCAAAAGTGACCTTGAAGGTGACCCCAAAAGTGGCCCCAAAGTGACGCTGAAGGTGACCCCAAAGGTGACACCGGAGGTGACCCTGAGGGCAGCCTGGGGATGACCCAAAGGTGACCCTGAGGGTGACCCCAGTGGTGACCCTGACCCTGAAGGTGACCCTGAGGGTGACCCCAAAGGTGACACCGAAGGTGACCCCAAAGGTGACCCTGAGGGTGACCCCAAAGGTGACACCGAAGGTGACCCCAAAGGCCACCCTGAGGGCAGCCCTGGGAATGACCCAAAGGTGACCCTGAGGGCGACCTCAAAGGTGACCCCAAAGGTGACCCCAAAGGTGACCCTGAGGGCAGCCCTGGGAACGTCCCAAAGGTGACCCTGAGGGTGGCTCCAGGGGTGACCCTGAGGGTGACCCCAAAGGTGACCCCAAAGGTGACCCTGAGGGTGACCCCGACCCTGGAGGTGACCCTGAGGGCAACACTGAGGGTGACCCCAGTGGTGACCTGGGAGGTGACACCAAAGGTGACCCCAAAGGTGACCTCAAAGGGGAGGTGACCCCAAAGGTGACCGTGAGGGTGGGCCTGAAGGTGCCCCCAAAGGTGGCCCTGGAGGTGATCTTGAAGGTGAGGTCACCCCAGAGGTGACCCTGAGGGTGACCCCAAAGGTGACTCCACAGGTGAGCCCAAAAGCGACCTCGAAGGTGCTCCCAAAGGTGACCTCGAAGGGGGGGTGACCCCAAAGGTGCCCCCAAAGGTGACCTCAAAGGTGCCCGAAGGCAACCACAAAGGTGACCCCAAAGGTGACCCTGAGGGCAACCCCAAAGATGACCCTGAAGGTGCCCCCGAAGGTGACCATGAAAGCAGCCCCGAGGGTGACCATGAAGGTGACCACGAAGGTGACCACAAGGGTGACCTTGAAGGTGACCCTGAGGGTGACCCCAGAGGTGACCATGAAGGTGACCACAACAGTGACCCCAAGGGTGACCTCAAGGTGACCCCAAGGGTGACCATAAAGTCATGGAGTGGCCATGAACCCAAGGGTGACCACAAGGGCAACCCCAAAGATGACTTTAAAGGCAACTCTGGTGGTCACCCCGATGGTGACCCCAAAGGTGCCTCCAAAGGTGACCCTGAGGGTGACCTTAAAGGTGCCCCCAAGGTGACCCTGAGGGTGACCTGAAGGTCACCTCAAAAGCAGCCCCAAGGTGCCCCAAAGTTGCCCTCAAGATGACCCTGAAGGTGCCCCAAAGGTGCCCCCAAAGTGACCCCTAGGGTGACCTGAAGGTGACTCGAAGGTGCCCCAAAGCTGCCCCCAAAGGTGACCCTGAGGGTGACCCCAAAGTTGCCCCCAAGATGACCCTGAAGGTGCCCCAAATGCGCCCCCAAAGGTGACCCTGAGGATGACCAAAAAGGTGCCCCCTAAGGTGCCCCCAAAGGGGATCTCAGGGTGCCCGAAAGGTGCCCCTAAGGTGCCCCCAAGGGTGACCTGAAGGTGCCCCCGAGGTGACCCCAAAGGGATATCAGGGTGTCCCAAAGGTGCCCCCTAAGGTGCCCCCAAGGGTGACCTGAAGGTGCCCCCAAGGTGACCCCGAGGGTGCCCCCAAAGTGATCCCTAGGGTGACCTGAAGGTGCCCCCAAAGTGACCCCTAGGGTGACCTGAAGGTGACTCGAAGGTGCCCCGAAGGTGACCCTGAGGGTGACCTGAAGGTGCCCCCAAAGGTGCCCCCAAAAGGGATCTCAGGGTGCCCGAAAGGTGCCCCCTAAGGTGACCCTGAGGATGACCTGAAGGTGCCCCCAAGGTGACCCCGAGGGTGCCCCCAAAGTGATCCCTAGGGTGACCTGAAGGTGCCCCCAAGGTGACCCCGAGGGTGCCCCCAAGGGTGACCCAAGGGCGCCCCAAATCTGCCCCCAAGGTCCCTCCCGCCGTGTCCCTCCCTGTGGCGGCGCCGGCGTTTCCGAGCCGTGTTTCCGAATGGGATTTTTTCTCTTGGTGATGGCCCCCTTGTAGGATGGCACCCATGGGATGTGGCGGGCGGGGTGTGGAGGGTTGGATGCCATGCTTGGATCCCACGCTTGGATCCCGTTTAGATCTCGTTGGCGTCGCCGGCGCCGCCGCGGCCGTACTCACTGGAGCGCGGCGCCATGCCCAGGTACTGCTTCAGGAACTCGCTAAACCTCTTCTGGTTGTTCCACTTCCGCGCCGACTTGCGCACCCCGATGAAGCCCCCGTACCTCTTCTGCACCCCCTTGGCCGCCCGGTCCGCGCCCGGCCGCCGGGAAATGTCCTCCTGCTCTTCCTCCTCCTCCTCCTCGTGCTGGGGCTGGGCCCAGGGGGACGTGCCCGAGGGCCAGGGCCGGCCGGAGAGGCGGCGGGGCCGCGGTGACCCTCGGATGGTGGCAGCGCACAGCTCCCAGGTGGCGCGGGGCACGGCTTGGCCTTCGCACTCCAGGATGCAGATCTGAGGGGACAAGGGGGACAGGGACAGGGAGCCGTGGTGACCCTCGGATGGTGGCAGTGCACAGCTCCTGGGTGGCACGGGGCATGGCTTGGATGCAGATCTGAGGGGACAAGGGGGACAGGGTCAGGGGGCCGTGGTGACCCTCGGATGGTGGCAGTGCACAGCTCCTGGGTGGCACGGGGCACGGCTTGGATGCAGATCTGAGGGGACAAGGGGGACAGGGACAGGGAGCTGTGGTGGCAGTGCACAGCTCCTGGGTGGCACGGGGCATGGCTTGGATGCAGATCTGAGGGGACAAGGGGGACAGGGTCAGGGGCTGGTGACCCTCAGGTGGTGGCAGTGCACAGTTCCCAGGTGGCACGGGGCACAGCTTGGATGCAGATCTGAGGGGACAAGGGGGACAGGGTCGGAGGGGTGGTACCAGGGGATAGGATCTGAGGGGTTGGGGGAATGGTGGCGTCACCGCGATGCTGGAGCATCCCCAACATCCAACCTGACACCCAACCTGACACCAACACCCAACACTGACACCGACACCCAACACTGACACCCATCCCGACACTGACACCCATCCCGACACTGACACCCATCCCGACACCCATCCTGACACCCAGCCCAACACCAATCCCAACACCTGTCCTGACACCCATCCCAACACCAGCACCCATCCCAACACCCATCCTGACACCCATCCTGACACTCATCCCAACACCAGCACCCATCCCGACACTGACACCCATCCCGACACTGACACCCATCCCAACACCAATCCCAACACCTGTCCTGACACCCATCCGGACACTGACACCCATCCCAACACCCATCCTGACACCCATCCTGACACTCATCCCAACACCAGCACCCATCCTGACACCCAGCCCATTGGAATTGCCCACGGGAAGGTGCTGGCAGCTCCTCAGAGGTGCCTCCTGCCCAAGCCCCTGCTGGGCTCCCAGAGGGCTGGAAGGTGCTGGAGATGCTCAACTCCTTTTTTTGATGTCACCAACCCCACCATGGTTGGGTCTCGTTCCTTTCCAAGCTTGACAGGACATGCAAACTCTTTGTGGTGCCACCAAACCCACCAGGGTTGTCTCAACTCCTTCCAGGCCAGACAGGACATGGAAATTCCTTTTTTGGTGCCACCAAACCCACCATGGTTGTGTCTCATCCTTTTCCAAGCTTGACAGGACATGAAAAGTTCTTTTCTGGTGTCACCAACCCCACCATGGTTGTGTCTCATCCCTTTCCAGGCCATGAACATGGCCCTGTCCCTGCCGTGGGGTTTTGATGCCACCAAACCCACCATGGTTGGGTCTCAACTTTTTCCAGGCCAGACAGGACATGGAAATTCCTTTTTGTGGTGCCACCAAACCACCACGGTTGGGTCTCATTCCTTTCCAAGCTTACAGGATGTGAAAAGTCCTTTGTGGTGCCACCAACCCCACCATGGTTGTGTCTCGTTCCTTTCCAGGCCAGAATGGACAAGGAGATTCCTTTTTCGGTGTCACCAGGGGAAACCATCCAGGAGCAAATCGTGGAAGAGCCAAACTCGGTGAGCTCCGGGAGGCACCGTGGGTGGACGGCCCGGGAGGGAAGGGTTGTCCTCATCTCCATCCCAGTGTCTCCATCGTGGTGGGACCCTTCAGACTGGGTTCACCCGAGCCAGGTGGGGATTCCCATCCTCTCCTCAAACCCTCAGACCCATTTCTGATCCTTTTTCCCCTCAATCCACCCCTCGCTCCGTCCCGCTCCTCACAGCAGGTCCATCCTTCCCATGGTTCCTCCACCCAAGAACAAATTCGGGATTTATTCCTGGAAATTCACCAAAACCTCCTTTTTTTTTTGTGCCCCATAAACCCGAGGAATTCCCATGGGATGGGACAACGGGGACCTGCTCACACCCAGAGGAGCCGGGGGACATCTGGGGGGGCTCTCATGGCCCCAGACCTCTGCAGGACCTCTCTCCACCTTGGCACCACCACCCTGGTGCCGCTGCTCCCGCCGTGGTCTCTCAGGGCTGGAGCTCCGCCGGCTCCTCCCGGCCTCTGCTGAGGGCTCCCCCCAAAATCCCAAAAGAGGGAGAATTGTCCCCAAACCAGGCGGTGGCGGGGGTCTTGTGGGATGGCGCCTTGGGGAGACACCGAGGGTGTCCTCTCCTGGCATCTCCAAGGATTTGGGAGGGTCTGAGGTCCTCTCCTGGCATCTCCAAGGATTTGGAAGGGTCTGGGTGTCCTCTCCTGGCATCTCCAAGGCTTTGGAAGGGTCTGAGCTGCATCTCCAGGGCTTTGGAAGGGTCTGAGGTCCTCTCCTGGCATCTCCAAGGCTTTGGGAGGGTCTGAGCTGCATTTCCAAGGCTTTGGAAGGGTCTGAGCTGCATCTCCTGGGCTTTGGGAGGGTCTGAGATGAGCTGAGGTCCTCTCCTGGCATCTCCAGGGCTTTGGAAGGGTCTGAGGTCCTCTCCTGGCATCTCCCAGGCTTTGGGAGGGTCTGAGGTCCTCTCCTGGCATCTCCAGGGCTTTGGAAGGGTCTGAGGTCCTCTCCTGGCATCTCCAGGGCTTTGGAAGGGTCTGGGTGTCCTCTCCTGGCATCTCCAAGGCTTTGGGAGGCCCTGAGCTGCTGGAGGTGATGGATCCCACAGAGGTGACAGCTCCAAGGTCCTGGCAGGGACATCCCGGGCTCCTGGGCCACCAGGCTGAGGTGACAATTCTCCTGGAAGTGGCTCCTGTCCCCACCTTGGAGCGGGCCGGGAATCCTCAGGGAAGAACGTCCAGAACCACCCAGGGAGGCTCCTTCCAGCCTCAGGAGATCCCAAATCCCACCAGGAGGCTCCTTCCAGCCCCTGGAGATCCCAAATCCCTCCAGGAGGCTCCTTCAAACCTCAGGAGAACCCAAATCCCACCAGGAGGCTCCTTCCAGCCCCAGGAGATCCCAAATCCCACCAGGAGGCTCCTTCCAGCCCCTGGAGATCCCAAATCCCACCAGGAGGCTCCTTCCAGTCTCAGGAGATCCCAAATCCCACCAGGAGGCTCCTTCCAGCCCCAGGAGATCCCAAATCCCACCAGGAGGCCCCTTCCAGCCCCAGGAGATCCCAAATCCCACCAGGAGGCTCCTTCCAGCCCCAGGAGATCCCAAATCCCACCAGGAGGCTCCTTCCAGCCCCAGGAGATCCCAAATCCCACCAGGAGGCTCCTTCCAGCCCCAGGAGATCCCAAATCCCTCCAGGAGGCTCCTTCCAGTCTCAGGAGATCCCAAATCCCACCAGGAGGCTCCTTCCAGCCCCAGCTGAGCCCATCCTGGTTTGGGATCTTCACCTTCCCTCGGGACCATCCCAGTGCCCACCCAGGAGTGACAGTGGCAGTGACAGTGGCAGTGACAGTGGCAGTGAAACAGTGACACAGTGACAGTGGCAGTGACAGTGGCAGTGACACAGTGACACAGTGACAGTGAAACAGTGACAATGACAGTGACAGTGACAGTGACAGTGACAGTGACACAGTGACAGTGACACAGTGACAGTGACACAGTGACAGTGACACAGTGACAGTGGCAGTGACACAGTGACAATGACAATGACAGTGACAGTGACACAGTGACAGTGACACAGTGACAGTGACACAGTGACAATGACAGTGGCACAGTGACAATGACAGTACAATGACACAATGACAGTGACAGTGACAGTGACAGTGACAATGACAGTGACACAATGACAATGACAGTGACAGTGGCAGTGACAGTGACACAGTGACAATGACAGTGACAGTGACAGTGACACAGTGACAGTGGCAGTGGCAATGACAGTGACAGTGACAATGACAGTGACTGGCATAGTGACACAAGTGACACAGTGACAGTGACAGTGACACAGTGACAGTGACAGTGACACAGTGACAGTGGCAGTGGCAATGACAATGACAGTGACAATGACACAGTGACAATGACAATGACAATGACACAGTGACAGTGACACAATGACAGTGACAGTGACAATGACAGTGGCAGTGACACAGTGACAGTGGCAGTGACAGTGACACAGTGACAGTGACACAATGACAATGACAATGACAATGACAGTGACACAGTGACAATGACACAGTGACACAATGACAATGACACAGTGGCAGTGACAGTGACAGCAGGTGGCACCTTCCCCTCAAACCCCAAATGCCCCCACATTCCCCAGCAGAAGGAAAAGGGCACCCAGACCTCCTGTGCACGGTGCCAGGTGACACTGGTGTCACTCAGGGTGTCCCCAGCCCCCCAGGTGACCCTGGTGTCACTCAGGATGTCCCCAGCAGTGTCACTGGTGTCCCTCAGGGTGTCCCCAGCCCCCCAGGTGACCCTGGTGTCCCTCAGAATGTCCCCAGCAGGTGACACTGGTGTCACTCAGGGTGTCCCCAGCCCCCCAGGTGACACTGGTGTCACTCAGGATGTCCCCAGCAGGTGACACTGGTGTCACTCATGATGTCCCCCAGACTCCAGATCCTCCAGGCATGGGGACAGGGGGACAGTTGGTGCCACTCCTAATGTCCCCAGACCCGCCAAGCATGGGGACAAGGTGACACTGATGTCACTCCTAATGTCCCCAGCCCCCTGGCATGGTGACACTGGTGTCCCTCAGGATTTCCCTAGCCCCCCAGGTGACCCTGGTGTCCCTCAGAGTGTCCCCAGCCCCCCAGGTGACCCTGGTGTCCTTCAGGATGTCCCCAGCCCCTCAGGTGACACTGGTGTCCCTCAGAATGTCCCCAGCAGGTGACACTGGTGTCCCTCAGGGTGTCCCCAGCCCCCCAGGTGACACTGGTGTCCCTCAGAATGTCCCCCCCAGGTGACACTGGTGTCACTCAGGGTGTCCCCAGCCCCCCAGGTGACACTGGTGTCCCTCAGGGTGTCCCCAGCAGGTGACACTGGTGTCCCTCAGGGTGTCCCCAGCCCCCCAGGTGACACTGGTGTCCCTCAGAATGTCCCCCCCAGGTGACACTGGTGTCACTCATGATGTCCCCCAGACTCCAGATCCTCCAGGCATGGGGACAGGGGGACAGTTGGTGCCACTCCTAATGTCCCCAGACCTGCCAAGCATGGGGACAAGGTGACACTGATGTCACTCCTAATGTCCCCAGCCCCCTGGCATGGTGACACTGGTGTCCCTCAGGATTTCCCTAGCCCCTCAGGTGACACTGGTGTCCCTCAGGATGTCCCCAGCCCCAGAGGTGACCCTGGTGTCCCTGAGGATGTCCCCAGCCCCAGAGGTGACCCAGGTGTCCCCCAGGATGTCCCAGGGTGACAGGGGTGTCACTCACGAGCAGGTCGAGGCGGTGGCGGTGCGGCAGGCGCTCGCAGTGCAGGCAGTCCCTGCAGTGTCACTCGGGATGTCCCCAGCCCCCCCAGGTGACACTGGTGTCACCCTGAGGATGTCCCCAGCCCTCCCAGGTGACCCAGGTGTCCCTGAGGATGTCCCCAGGTGACAGGGATGTCACTCACGAGCAGGTCGAGGCGGTGGCGGTGCGGCAGGCGCTCGCAGTGCAGGCAGTCCCTGCAGTGTCCCTCGGGATGTCCCCAGCCCCCCCAGGTGACTCTGATGTCCCCCTGAGGATGTCCCCAGCCCCCAGGATGTCCCCAGCAGGTGACAGGGGTGTCACTCACGAGCAGGTCGAGGCGGTGGCGGTGCGGCAGGCGCTCGCAGTGCAGGCAGTCCCCCCGGCAGTCCCCGCGCGCGCGGGCGCAGAGCCACAGCAGCAGCAGCAGCAGGTCCCAGAGCACGGCCCGCATGGTGACACCGCCTGCGGGGACACACGGGGACATCAGAACCACTAAAATCATAAAATAACCCTGAAATGCCCCAAAACGTCCCAGAGCACGGCCCGCATGGTGACACCGCCTGCGGGGACACACGGGGACATCAGAACCACTAAAATCATAAAATAACCCTGAAATGCCCCAAAATGTCCCAGAGCACGGCCCGCATGGTGACACCGCCTGCGGGGACACACGGGGACATCAGAACCACTAAAATCATAAAATAACCCTGAAATGCCCCAAAATGTCCCAGAGCACGGCCCGCATGGTGACAGCAACAACCCTGCAGGGACACGGGGACATCAGGACACCAAAACATCCAAAAGAGACCCGCGAGATCCCAAAAAATCCCGGGGCACGGCCCTCATGGTGACACTGCTGTGCCTGCAGGGACATGGGGACATCAGGACACCAAAACATCCAAAAGAGACCCACGAGATCCTAAAAAATCCTGTGAAATTTAAAAAGTCCCAGAGCACAGCCCTCATGGTGACAGCACTGCCCTGCAGGGACACGGGGACATCAGAACTCCAAAACATCACAAAATATCCCAGGAAGCTCCCCAAAATCCCGTGAAATTAAAAAGATCCCAGAGCACAGCCCACATGGTGACACTGCCCGCCTGCGGGGACACGGGGACATCAGCACCACCAAAAATCCAAAAGAGACCCAAGAAATCCCAAAACATCCCAGAGCACAGCCCACATGGTGACAGCAACAACCCTGCAGGGACAAGAAATCCCAAAAAGTCCCAGAGCACGGCCCTCATGGTGACACCGCTGTGCCTGCAGGGACACGGGGACATCAGGACACAGGAAATCCAAAAGAGACCCAAGAAACCCCAAAAAATCCCAGAGCACAGCCCGCATGGTGACAGCACCGCCTGCAGGGACACGGGGACATCGGGACACCAAAAATCCAAAAGAGACCCAAGAAATCCCAAAAAATCCCGGAGCATGGCCCTCATGGTGACAGCAACAACCCTGCAGGGACACGGGGACATCAGGACACCAAAACATCACAAAGAGACCCATGAGATCCCAAAAAATCCTGTGAAATTTAAAAAATCCCAGAGCACGGCCCTCATGGTGACACCACCTGCAAAGACACGGGGACATTGGGAAACCAAAAATCCAAAAGAGACCCAAGAAACCCCAAAAAGTCCCAGAGCACGGCCCTCATGGTGACAGCACCGCGCCAGTGGGGACGTGGGGACATCAGGACACCGAAAATCATAAAATATCTCAACAATCCCCCAAGAAGTCCCAGAGCACGGCCCTCATGGTGACAGCACCGCCCTGCAGGGACACGGGGACATCGGGACACAGAAAATCCAAAAGAGACCCAAGAAATCCCAAAAAGTCCCAGAGCACGGCCCTCATGGTGACAGCAACAACCCTGCGGGGACACGGGGACATCAGGACACCAAAACATCACAAAGAGACCCACGAGATCCTAAAAAATCCCATGAAATTAAAAAGATCCCAGAGCAGAGCCCACATGGTGACAGCACCGCCCTGCAGGGACACGGGGACATCAGGACACCAAAAATCCAAAAGAGACCCAAGAAATCCCAAAAAATCCCGGAGCACGGCCTGCATGGTGACAGCAACGCCCCTGCGGGGACACACGGGGACATCAGAACACAAAAAATCATAAAATAACCCAGCAATGCCCCAAAACTTCCCAGAGCACGGCCCGCATGGTGACAGCACCACCTGTGGGGACTTGGCTGTCAAAAATCCCACAAAAAAATCACAAAATACCTCAGGAAGCCCAAAAAAAAAAAAATCCCCCCCCCAAAAAATCCCGTGAAATCCCATAAAAAAATGAATTCCAGAAAATCAAAAAAATGCCATGAAATCCCCCCAAAAGATCCCACAGAATCTCAAAAAAATCCCCTAAAAATCCTGTGGAATCCCAAAAAATGCTGTAAAATAAAAAAAAAAATCCTGCAAAACCCTGCAAAATCATGGGAAATCCCAAAAAATCCCAGGAAATCCCAAGAAATCCCAAAAAAACCCGCAAAATTCCATAAAATACTGGGAAATACCAAAAAATCCTGCAAAATCTGAAAAAATCCTGTGAAATTAAAAAAATCCTAAAAAACCCCAGGAAGCCCAAAAAAATCTCAGGAAATTGAAAAAAAAAATCCCACAGAATCCCAAAAAAAAAAAAGCCCCCAAAAATCCCCCAAAAAATCCTGTGAAATCCCCCAAAAATCCTGCAAAACCCTACAAAATCCAAAAACATGCTGCAAAATCCCAAAAACATGCTGCAAAATCCCAAAAAATGCTGCAAAATCCCAAAGACATCCCCCAAACCCCCTCAAAATCCAAAAAACCCTGCAGAATCCTCAAAAATCCTGTAAAATCCCCAAAAAATCCCCAAACCGGTCGCGAAATCCCAAAAAATCCCATGAAATCCCAAAAAATCCCGCAAAATTCCCCCCCAAAAAATCTGAAAAAAATCCCCAAAAATAAAAAAAATCCTGCGTAATCCCCACAAAATCCCCACAAAATCCCCCAAAAGTTTCATAAAATCCCAAAAAATCCCCAAAAATCCCACAAAATGCCCCCAAAAATGCGCAAAACCCCACAAAATCCCGTCAAACCCCACAAATCCCTGTGAAATCCTGCGAAATCCAAAAAAATCCTGCAAAATCCCATGAAATCCTACAAAATCCTACCAAACCACAGAAAATGCCATGAAACCCTGTAAAACCCTGCAAAGCCGTGCAAAAATCCCACAAAATCCCACAAAACCCTGCAAAATCCCATGAAATCCCACAAAACGCTGCAAAATCCCACAGAATCCCACAATATGCTGCAAAATCCCACTAAACTCCACTCAATCCCACAAAATCCCACAAAACCCCACAAAACACCAAAAAAAATCCCACAAACCCCGAAGGGCCCCGTAGGCAGAGGAGCCGATCCCAAAAGGCTGAGGGTGCCCCGGGTCAAACCCCACAAAACTCCGCAAAAAACCCCCAAAAACCCACGAAACCCCCCCAAAAAACCCCACAAAACCCTGTGAAATCCCACAAAAACCCCACAAAACCCTGTGAAATCCCACAAAACTCCCCAAAACCCCACAAAAATCCTGCAAAAACCCCACAAAAAAACCCACAAAAAACCTGGCAAAACCCTGTGAAATCCCACAAACCCCCACAAAACCCCACAAAATCCAAAAATAACCCCACAAAACCTCACAAAAACCCCACAAAATCCGAAAAAAGGCCACAAACCCCGAACAGTCCCGCAGGGAGAGGAGCCGATCCCGGCCCGGCTCCGGGCTCTCCCGGTCCCTGTCCCGGTCCCGGTCCTGGTCCCTGTCCCGGCTGTCCCGGTCCCTGTCCCAGGCTGGCTCCGGGCTCTCCCGGTCCCTGTCCCGGTCCCTTTCCGGGCTCTCCCGGTCCTGTTCCCGGGATGGCTCCAGGTGGTCCCGGTCCCTTTCCTGGTCCCTTTCCCGGCTGTCCCGGTCCCGATCCCGGGCCGGCTCCGGGCTGTCCTGGTCCCTGTCCCTTTCCCGGTTCCTGGCCCTTTCCCAGTCCCTGGCCCTTTCCCGAGCTGTCCCTGTCCCTTTCCCGGCTGTCCCGGTCCCTTTCCCGGTTCCTGTCCCTGTCCCTTTCCCGGTTCCTGTCCCTGTCCCTTTCCCGGCTCTCCCTGTTCCTTTCCCGGTCCCGGTCCCTTTCCCGGTTCCTGTCCCTGTCCCTTTCCCGGCTGTCCCGATCCCGTTCCCGGACTGTCCCCGGGGTTATTTGAGCCGGGACTGGCAGCGCATTCCCAGCTGTTCCCACACGGGGACAATTCCCAGTCCCTGCTCCGGGCTGGCTCTGGGGACGTGCCAGCCCTGTCCCTGTCCCTGTCACTGTCCCTGTCCCTGTCACTGTCCCTGTCCCTGTCCTGGGAGGGTCCAGCAGGGATTGCTGGAATGGGAGCGTGAGGCCTGGAGAATTCCCACGGAATTCCCACAGAATTCCCACAGAATTCCGTGTCCCAGCTGGCTTGGCCAACAGGTTTAGGGGACAATTCAGGGACGGGACAGAGGTGACAGAAATCGGGATGTGGCACCGGGTGTAGGGGACAATGAGGGCACCAGAGAGAGGTGACAGAGATGGGGATGTGGCACCGGGTGTAGGGGACAATGAGGGGACCAGAGAGGTGACAAGGGACGGGGATGTGACACCGAGTTTAGGGGACAATCCACGGTCCAGGCAGAGGTGATGGGGATGTGGCACCGGGTGTAGGGGACAATGAGGGGACCAGAGAGGTGACAAGGGACGGGGATGTGACACCGAGTTTAGGGGACAATCCACGGTCCAGGCAGAGGTGATGGGGATGTGGCACCGGGTGTAGGGGACAATTCAGGGACAACCCAGAGGTGACAGAGACAGGGAAGTGGCACTGGGTATAGGGGACAATCAGGGGACCAGAGAGAGGGGACAGACAGGGACAGACAGGGACAACAGAGGAAGATGTGGCACCGGGTTTAGGGGACAATCCAGGGATCAGACAGAGGTGACAGAGAGGGACAGACATGGGGACATGGCACTGGATTGAGGGGACAATTCATGGTCCTAGAGATGGGGATGTGGCACTGGGCATAGGGGACAATGAGGGGACCAGAGAGAGGTGACAGAGAGGTGACAGGATGGGGATGTGGCCACAGGTTTAGGGACAATTCAGGGATCAGACAGAGGTGACAGAGAGGGACAACAGAGGGAGATGTGGCACCAGGGAAGGGGACAATCCAGGGATGAGACAGAGGTGACACAGATGGGGATGTGGTACCGAGTTTAGGGGACAATAAAAGGACCAGGGAGAGGTGACAGGATGGGGATGTGGCACTGGGTTTAGGGACAATTCAGGGACCACACAGAGCTGACACAGAGGGACAACAGAGGGAGATGTGGCACCAGGGAAGTGACAGTGAAGGCACCAGGCAGAGGTGACAGAGACAGACAGGATGGGGATGTGGCACCAGGTTTAGGGGACGATTCATGGTCCAGGCAGAGGTGACAGAGATGGGGATGTGGCACCAGGGGAAGGGACAATTAAAGGACCAGTCAGAGGTGACACAGATGGGGATGTGGCACCAGGTTTAGGGGACAGTCCAGGGACCAGAGAGAGGTGACACAGATGGGGATGTGGCACCAGGGGAAGGGACAATTAAAGGACCAGTCAGAGGTGACAGAGATGGGGACATGGCACTGGGTTTAGGGGATAATTCAGGGACCACACAGAGGTGACAGAGAGGGACAGGATGGAGATGTGGCACCAGGGACGGGGAAAAATTAGGGACCAGAGAGAGGTGACAGAGATGGGGACGTGGCACCAGGGGAGGGGACAATGAGGGCACCAGAGAGAGGTGACGGAGAGGGACAACAGGGGGAGATGTGGCACCAGGGAAGGGGAAAATGAAGGGACCAGAGAGAGGTGACAGAGAGCGGCAGACAGGGACAGAGAGGTGACAGAGATGGGGACATGGCACCAGGTTTAGCGGACGATTCAGGGACAGCAGTGACAGAGATGAGGATGTGGCACCAGGGAAGGGGACAATGAGGGCACCAGAGAGGTGACACAGATGGGGATGTGACACTGGGTGTAGGGGACAGTTCACGGTCGAGGCAGAGGTGACAGGATGGAGACGTGGCACCAGGGGAGGGGACAATCCAGGGATCAGAGAGAGGTGACAGAGGTGACGCAGATGGGGATGGCACACCAGGTTGAGGGGACAATTCACGGTCCAGGCAGGGGTGACAGAGGTGGGGATGTGGCACTGGGGGAGGGACAGTGAGGGGACCGAGAGAAGGGGCAGGAGGGGGATGTGGCAGCAGGGACCAGAGAGAGGGGACATGGCGCTGGGTGTAGGGGACAATGCAGGGACCACACAGAGGGGACACAGAGGGAGATGTGGCACCGGGTTTAGGAGACCATGGGGGGACCGGAGAGAGGTGACAGAAGGGACAGGATGGGGATGTGGCACCGGGTTTAGGGGACAATGAGGGGACCAGAGGGAGGTGACAGAGATGGGGATGTGGCACCGGGTTTAGGGGACAATTCAGGGGCCACACAGAGGTCACAGAGATGGGGATGTGGCACCGGGTGTAGGGGACAATGAGGGTACCGGGCAGAGGTGACAGAGAGGGACAGGATGGGGATGTGGCACCGGGTTTAGGGGACAAGGAGGGGACCAGAGAGAGGTGACAGACAGGGACAGGGAGGGAGCTGTGGCACCGGGTTTAGGGGTGAATTCAGGCACCAGACGGAGGGGACAAGGATGTGGCACCAAATTTAGGGGACAATGAGGGGACCACAGAGAGGTGACAAGAGATGGTGGTGCCGGGTGTAGGGGACAATGAGGGGAGCAGGCAGAGGTGACAGAGATGGGGATGTGGCACCAGGGGAGGGGACAATTCTGGGACCAGAGAGGGGGGACAGGGGGGACAGAGATGGGGATGTGGCACCGGATTTAGGAAACCATGAGGGGACAGAATGAGGATGTGGCGCCGAGTTTAGGGGACAATGCAGGGACCACACAGAGGTGACAGAGAGGGACAACAGAGGGAGATGTGGCACCGGGTTTAGGAGACCATGGGGGGACCGGAGAGAGGTGACAGAGGTGACAGAGATGGAGACATGGCACCAGGGGAGGAGACAATCCAGGGACCAGAGAGAGGTGACAGACAAGGACAGGGTGGGGATGTGGCACCGGGCTTAGGGACAATTCAGGGACCACACAGAGGCGACAGAGAGGGAAAACAGAGGGAGATGTGGCACCAGGGGAGGGGACAATGAGGGGACCAGAGAGAGGTGACAGAGAGGGACAGGATGGGGATGTGACACAGGGAAGGGGACAATTAAAGGACAGAGCGGTGACAGAGGTGGGCATGTGGCACTGGGTTCAGGGGACAATGAGGGGACAGGAAGGGACAGAGAGGGACAACAGAGGGAGATGTGGCACCGGGTTTGGGCAGCCATGGGGGGACCAAAGAGAGGTGACAGAGAGGGACAGAGGTGGGGACGCGGCACCGGGTGTAAGGGACAATTCAGGGGCCAGGCAGAGGTGACAGTGGAGCCAGGTTCAGGGGACAATGGGGAGACCAGACAGAGGGGACAGAGAGGTGACAGGACGGGGATGCGACAACAGGTTTGGGGGACAATGAGGGGACCAGAGTGAGAGGACAGACGGGGACAGAGCTGGGGAGGTGGCACCGGCTTTAGGGACAATTAAAGGACCAGGCAGAGGTGACAGCGGTGGGGACGTGGCACCGGCTTTAGGGACAATTAAAGGACCAGAGAGAGGGGACAGAGCTGGGGACGTGGCACCGGCTTTGGGGACAATTAAAGGACCAGAGAGAGGTGACAGCGGTGGGAATGTGACAGCGGCTTTAGGGACAATTAAAGGACCAGGCAGAGGTGACAGTGGTGGGGATGTGACAGCGGCTTTAGAGGATCCCGAATCCCCCCTTGCCAGGGGTCCCTGCCGGCCGTGACGGTCACCTCGGTCCCCTTTTGTCCCCGCGGGCGGGCGGTGACGGTGGCGGCTGTCACCCTCCGGAGGGCCCGGGGACGCTGATAAGGAGCCGGAACGGAGCTCGAATCTCGGGTGAGTCACAGCTCCCGGGAGAGGCCGAAACCCCCAAAAACCCCGGGACGCTGCCACCGCCTGTCCCCGCGGCTCTGTCCCCGTGTCCCCAAGAGGCTCCGAGCGCGGGAGATCCGGGATCGGGATGGGGCAGGGGGGGAAAACCGGGAGCGGATCCCGCTCTGTGCAGCCCCCGCCCCGAAATTCAACCTGGGCGCTTTGAGGGCTTTTTTAGGGGTTTTTTTGGGGGTGGTGGTGACGTCTCCAAGCCCCTTCCAGAGTTTCCCGGCCATAAATCCATAAAAAAAAAAGGGATGTGTTTTTCCTCATTTCCCCCTGTATTTCTTTTCCCTATTTTTTCCCATTTCTCCACGGTTTTTTTCCTCATTCTTTGCCTTTTCCCCTTCATTTTTTCTCTCATTCTTTCCCTTTTCCCCCTCGTTTTTATCTCATTCTTTCCTAATTTCTCCCCATTTCTTTCTCATTCTTTCCCATTTTCCCAACATTTTTTCCTCTCATTCTTTCCCTTTTCCCCCCACCTTCTTTCTCTCATTCTTTCCCTTATTCCTCACCTTTTTTCTCTCATTTTCTCCCATTTTCCCACCTTTTTTCTCTCGTTTTTTCCCCATTTTCCCACCTTTTTTCTCTCATTTTTTCCCATTTCCCCCCCTTTTTTCTCTCATTTTTCCCCTTTTCTCCCACATTTCTTTCTCACTCCTTCCCCTTTTCCCCCACGTTTTTTCTCTCATTCTTTCCCTTTCTCCCTCGTTTTTTTTCTGTCATTCTTTCCCATTTCCCACCTTTTTCTTTCATTCTTCCCCTTCTCCCACATTTTCTCTCATTCTTTCCCTTTTCTTCCCATTTCTTTCCCCTTTTCCCCCACATTTTTTTCTCTCATTCTTTCCCCATTTCCCCCCCTCATTCTTTCCCATTTTCCCACCTTTCCCCCCCTCATTCTTTCCCCATTTCCCCCCCTCATTCTTTCCCATTTTCCCACCTTTCCCCCCCTCATTCTTTCCCATTTTCCCCCCCTCATTCTTTCCCATTTTCCCCCCCTCATTCTTTCCCATTTTCCCACCTTTCCCCCCCTCATTCTTTCCCATTTTCCCCCCCTCATTCTTTCCCATTTTTCCCACCTTTCCCCCCCTCATTCTTTCCCATTCCCCCCACATTTTTCCTCATTCTTTTCCCTTTTTTTCCCCTCTGTGAAGCCCAACCCGGGCCCACTTTCCCGCAGGATCCTCGGGCCGGTCCCACTCCCCTGCTGCCGTCACAGCCACCCCCACGCCTCCTCCCGGACCCAAAATCTTCCTTTTCCTCCCCAAAAACACCCAACCCCATCCACCCCGAGGCTGAAAATCCGAGGTTTTTTGGTTGGTTTTTTTTTTCCCCATGCGGTTGGAATTACCCTCATTCATTTCGGTGGAGAATAATAAATAAATAAAATCAAAAAATAAATGAGTTCGGGTTGGTTGGTTTTTTTTTTTCTGTCGTTTTTTCAGATGGAAATCCAGCTCGGGGCGGGTTTATCCATCAGGACGAGCGGTTTTTATGGGATGAGGTGGGAAAATCCATTGTGGGAGCCGCGGGAACGGGAATGAAACGGCGGGAGAGGCGCTGGAAGGGGCAGCAGGTGCTGCCTCAGATGGGATTTTATCCGCTCCATTTGAGGCCATCCCCAGCCCCTCTTCCCGTGGGATTATCCCGCATTTGGGATGGCCCCGAACACCCCAAAAAGCAGCTCCCTTTCGGGATCATCCCGCAGCAAAAACATCCCAAAATCCCCATTTTTTTTTCCCTTATTTTTTCCAGCCAAGGCCTGATCCAGAGGTGGCCGGGAAGAACCCGTGGGAAGGAGGAAAAGCTTTTCCCAATTAAAGAAAAAAAATCAAAAATCAAATTATTGTCCAAGAGCGTTCCCCCGCCAGCACCGCTAAACCCCTGCCCGGCTCCCCCAGATCCCGGCGGATTTTTTGGGGGGAGATTTCATGGAAAATTCGGAGGGATTTGGGAATGATGGAGAGGAGGGGGGGTGGCGGTTCCAGATTTTTTTTCCTCGGCGGAAAAATCAGCGCTGCCTTTTCGCGGTGCCCCTCAATCAGGTAATTGGCCATAATTGGCCAAAATGAGGCGCCGCGGTGTGACTGGAAAGGCAGATGGGAGCCGGGAAAAGGCTGCTCGGAGCTGGAAAAAAAAATCGGGAATAACAATTTTTTTTTTTCCCCCCCAGTCCTCATCTCCTCATCCTCAGCCGCTCCTTTGCTGCTTTTTGGGGGGCTCTAAACCGAACAAAGCACCGAAAAATAATTTTTTAAAAAGGAAATTTAAAAAAAAAAAACCCACACGCTCGTCCTTTTTTGTTGTGATTTTTGGGGGTGGCTCAGCCGGGAATATCCCGAGGAAGTCGCGACTGGAAGGGAAAGGAGCGGGAATACGGGATGGGCAAAATTGTGGCGGGGCTGCTCCCCCTAAAAAAAAAATAAAAAATCCCCCCAAAAAATAAAAATTTTCCCGCTGATCCCGGAGGAGCCCCCGGCTCCGGGCAGGCCCCGCCGCCTCTTGTTGCGCCCCCGCGGCTCCACGCGCTGAATTTTGGGGCTGGAGAGCGAAACTTTTGCTCCGCCGGGAGAGCGGCACCGGCTCCGTCCGGGGGCAGAGCTCGGGGGGACCCTCGAGGGGCCCGGCCGTGGATGAAAGGGGGGAAAAAAAGAGGCAGGAAAAGCTGGGAAAATTGAAAAATAAAAATCAATGGGTTGGGAAAAGCGAGGCGGGGAGGGGAGGGATTCCTACCTGCGCTGCGCTGCGCTGAGCTGCGCTGAGCCGGCGGCGGCTCCGCTCCCTCCGCTCCCAGCCTGGCCCGGCCCCGGCGGAGCCGCTCGCGGTTTTATGGCCGGGATCGCACCCCCGCCCCGGCCACGTGCGCGGCTGAGCCCACCCCCGGCGCTGGGACAGACAGACAGACAGACAGACAGACCGGGCTGAGCCCACCCCCGGCGCTGGGAGAGACGGACCCACAGACAGACAGACAGATAGATAGACAGACCGGGCTGAGCCCACCCCCGGCGCTGGGACAGACAGACAGACAGACAGACAGACAGACCGGGCTGAGCCCACCCCCGGCGCTGGGAGAGACAGACCCACAGACAGACAGACAGACAGACCGGGCTGAGCCCACCCCCGGCGCTGGGAGAGACAGACCCACCGACAGACGGACAGACAGACAGACAGACAGACCGGGCTGAGCCCACCCCCGGCGCTGGGAGAGACGGACCGACAGACAGACAGATAGATAGACAGACCGGGCTGAGCCCACCCCCGGCGCTGGGACAGACAGACCCACAGACAGACAGACGGACCGACCGGGCTGAGCCCACCCCCGGCGCTGGGAGAGACGGACCCACAGACAGACAGACAGACAGACAGACAGACCGGGCTGAGCCCACCCCCGGCGCTAGGACAGACAGACCCACAGACAGACGGACAGACGGACAGAGAGACCGGGCTGAGCCCACCCCCGGCGCTGGGAGAGACAGACAGACAGACAGACAGACAGACAGAGAGACCGGGCTGAGCCCACCCCCGGCGCCGGGACAGACAGACAGACCGACAGACAGAACGACAGACCGACAGACCGGGCTGAGCCCACCCCTGGCGCTGGGAGAGACCGACAGACAGACAGACAGACAGACAGACAGACAGACCGGGCTGAGCCCACCCCCAGGGCGGGAGGGGGGAACCGGCCGGGCTGCGCCCATCCCCGCGCCCCGCACGTTCCCCGCATCCCGAATTCTGCATCCTGCATCTTCCGACATCGCGCACCCCGAATCCCTCACGCTGCATCTTCCCCGCATCCCGCACCCTTCACCCTTCATCCTTCATCCCTCACCCTGCATCCCGCATCCTTCATCCCGCATCCCTCACCCTGCATCCCGCATCCCTCACCCTTCATCCCGCACTCTGCATCTTCTCCACGCCCCGCATCACACACCCTCCCCATGCCCCGCACCCCGCACCCCTCATCCCTCACTGTGCACCCCACATCTTCCCCGCATCCCGCATCCTTCACCCTTCATCCTTCATCCTTCATCCCTCACCCTGCATCCCTCACCCTTCATCCTTCATCCCTCACCCTTCATCCCGCATCCCTCGCCCTGCATCCTGCATCCCTCACCCTGCATCCCGCATCCCTCACCCTGCATCCCGCACTCTGCATCTTCTCCACACCCCGCATCCCACGCCCTCCCCATGCCCCGCACCCCGCACCCCTCATCCCGCATCCCGCATCCCTCACTGTGCACCCCACATCTTCCCCGCAGCCCGCAGCCTCCCCACACCCCGCACCCCTCATCCCTCATCCCGCATCTCACGTCCCTCACCCCGCATCCTGCACCCCGCATCTTCCCCATGCGCCGTGTCCTTCACCCCGCATCCCTCATCCTTCATGCCATATCCTGCACCCCGCATCTTCCCCGCATCCGTATCCCTCATCCCTCATCCTGCATTCTTCATCCCACATCCTTCATCCCGCATCTTCCCCACATCCCGCATCTCTCATCCCTTGTCCTCCCTGCACCCCCTGTCCCGCACTCTCCCCACATCCCGCACCCCGCATTCCTCATCCCTCAGCCTTCATCCCACACCCTTCATCCCACATCTTCCTCACATCCCGCATTCCTCATCCCTCACCCTTCATCCCTTATCCTGCACCCCACATCCGCCCCGCATCCTCCCCACATCCTTCATCCCACATCTTCCCCACATCCCTCATCCCTCAGCCTTCATCCCACATCCTTCATCCCGCATCTTCCCCACATCCCGCGTCTCTCATCCCTTATCCCGTATCTCACATCCCGCATCCTCCCTGTCCCGCACCCTCCCCACATCCCGCACCCCACGTTCCTCCTCCCTCAGCCTTCATCCCACATCCTGCACCCGACATCCACCCTGCATCCTCCCCTCATCCCTCATCCCACATCTTCCCCACATCCCTCATCCCTCATCCTTCATCCCACATCCTGCGCCCCTCATCCTCCCCACATCCCGCACCCTTCCCATGCCCCAGATCCCGCACCCCGCACCCCGCATCCCTCACCCTTCATCCTTCACCCCCATCCTCCCTGCATCCCGCACCCTTCCCATGCCCCACATCCCGCATCCCACATCCCTCTCTGCATCCCTCTCTGCATCCTTCTCGGCATCCAGCATCCCACATCTTCCCTGTATCCCACATCCTTCCCATGCCCGTACCCTGCATCCTCCCCACATCCTGCATCCCACATCCCACACCCCGCATCCTCCTCGCATCCCATATCCCAAATCCCACATCCCGCATCCTCCTCGCATCCCATATCCCAAATCCCACATCCCACATCCTCCTTGCATCCCATATCCCAAATCCCACATCCCACATCCTCCTTGCATCCCATATCCCAAATCCCACATCCCACATCCTCCTCGCATCCCATATCCCCAATCCCAAAACCGGCATCCTCCCTGCATCCCTCATCCCAAACCCCACATCCTGCATCCTCCTCACATCCCTCATCCCAAACCCCACATCCCTCATCCCAAACCCCACATCCCTCATCCCATATCCCTCATCCCAAACCCCACATCCCAAATCCCGCATCCCTCATCCCAAATCCCACATCCCGCATCCTCCCCGCATCCCGAACCCCTTGGAGCTGCTTCTCGCCGTGTCCTGGATGTGGAGCAGCCGGGATCAATCCCAAACTCTTCCCAAAGGGAATTTTCCCACCCCAGACCCCACAAATCCCACTCCTGAGCATCAGGTGGGAATCAGGGATTTGGGATTTGCTGGAGGAGCAGAAAATTCCGGCCTGGGAATTCCAGGGATGAGGGAAACGCCCGGCATGAGGAGGAAACCGGGATCTGCCCACTCTGGCTCCGGGAGTTGGGAGTTGGGAATTGGGAACTGGGAATAGGGAATAGGGAATAGGGAATAGGGAATTGGGAATAGGGAATTGGGAATTGGGGTTTGGGAATTGGGAACTGGGAATAGGGAATAGGGAATAGGGAATAGGGAATTGGGAATTGGGGTTTGGGAATTGGGAATAAGGAATTGGGAATGGGGAACTGCGAACCGGGAATAGGGAATAGGGAATTTGGAATCAGGAATTGAGAATTAGAAATTGGGAATCGGGAATTGGGAATCAGGAATTGAGAATTAGAAACTGGGAATTGGGAATTGGGAATTGGGAATTGGGAATCGGGAATTGAGAATTAGAAACTGGGAATTGGGAATTGGGAATTGGGAATCGGGAATTGGGAATTAGAAACTGGGAATTGGGAATTGGGAATTGGGAATTGGGAATAGGGAATTGGGAATTAGAAATAGGGATTTGGGAATGGGGAAATTGGGAACTGGGAATAGGGAAATAGAGAACTGGGAACGGGGAACTGGGAATTGGGATTTGGGATCTGGGAATGGGGAAATTGGGAATTGGGAAATTGGGAATTGGGAATTGGGACTAGGGAAGAGGGAACAGGGAATTGGGAATAGGGAATTGAGACTTGGGAATTGGGAATATGGAAATGGGAATTGGGAATTGGGAATTGGAAATTGAGAATTGGGAATGTGGAATTAGGAATCGGGAATAAGGAATTGGGAACTGCAAATTGGGAAAAAGGAGTCGGGAATTGGGAATAGGGAATCAGGAATAGAGAATTGGGAACTGGGAATTGGGAATGGTCCCACGGGTTTGGATCGCCCTGGGATGGGAATGGGATGGGATTGAAGGTCCATGGATCCCATCCCAAACCATTCCGGGATTCTGGGATCCAGCACACTCGGGATCCATCCCGAGGGTTTTTTATGGAATTCAGGGATGGAAAAGGGAAGGGAGACCCTTCCTGGAGTCCTGAATTCCCAGGGAATTCCCAAAATTCCTTCCCAGAGAGGAGTCAGGGGCGGGAATGGGATGGGATGGAAGCTCCATGGGTCCCACCCCAAACCATTCCAGGATTCTGGGATCCCCTGGAGCTCCAGGCTGGGATTTCCCAGCACACGAATCCCGTGGGATTCAGCTCCAAAGGGCCCCGGATCCATCCTTGAATCCCTCTGGGATTACACCGGGAAGAAGAGCCGGGATTTTAAGGAAAGGCTTCCAGCAATCCATAAAAAAACAAGAAAAAAAAAAATTTGAAAAATTCCCCCAAATCGGAGCTTTTTGGTGCTTTGTGAGAAGAAAAATTTTAGCCTGATTGAATGATCATTTAAATTTATAATTTGAGCCAAATTAATTAGCATTTTAATCTGAATGAATTCTTATTTTTACCCAAACTGGGGATTATTTTAGCCCTGAGAGGGGAGGGGGTCCAAGGGTGGTGTTGGAGGCACCAACAAAAAAATCCGGGAATGATTGCGAATGGAATATCAGAAAATTGCTCCAATTTCTGGGAAAATTAAAATTAAAAATTTGGGGCATTTGTTGATTTTTGCAGGTGTGGTGGGGACCCTGCTTCTTTCCTGGATACAAAATTTTGGGAAATAGGAAACTGTGTGGGAAAAAAAAATCACATTTCCCCTGCCCCAAAGCCCTGGGAATTAGGAAAAGAGCTGGAAATTCCCCAGGGCTGGAAATGAGGGGGGGTCCCGAATTTTGGGATAATGGAAAGTGCTGGGGTTGGAATGAGATGGACTTTAACTCCTTCCCAAGCCCAAACACCCCAAAATTCCAGGTTTTTTTTGATTTTTTTCCAGGTGTTTGATGTCTCCGTGCCTCAGGGGGCTGCTGGGTTATCTGCCAGAATTATATTAATTTAGAAATAGGAATTTATATTTATATTTATATTATTTATATTTATTTTTATATTATTTATCTTTATCCTTATATTTATCCTTATATTTATATAGATACACATATTTATATTTATAGGTATATTTATAATTATATTTATATCTATATTTATATTAGTTATATTTATGTATACATTTATTTTAATTTTTTTTTTTAATAAACTGACGCTGTAGAGCCAAGGCAGGGAAGAGGCTGCATTCCCCTGCCTTGTCCATTCGGGTCTCCGGACAAAAGGACAGAGGGACAGACGGACGGACAGACGCAGAAATCACAGACCAGCTCTCCCGCGCACCCGCGTTTTGCCGAGATTTGTCCTCAGCGCGCATCCGCCGCCGGCCGCAGAGGCTGCTGGGAGTTGTAGTTTTCCCCACTTAGCACAACCATTGCGCACGCGCAACACTGCCCCTCGCCGGAGCGGGGAGGAGGAGGCGTTCGCTGATTGGCTGAGAGGCGGGAGGTGGGCGGGGTTAGAGGCCGTGGCGGGAATTGCGGCGGTCGGAGCGTTCGGCGCGAGCGGCACCGGTGAGAGGGGTTGGGGCAACGCCTGAGAGGAACCAGAGTGAGCGGGACCGGCCCGGACTGAGGAGAAACGGAGTGAGCGGGACCGGCCCAGGGCAACCGGAGTGAGCGGGACCGGCCGGAGGGCAACCGGAGTGAGCGGAACCGGCCCAGGGCAACCGGAGTGAGCGGAACCGGCCCCGCCCCAGGGCAACCGGAGTGAGCGGGACCGGCCCGGCCTGGCCCGAGGGGAATTGGAGTGACCGGAACCGGCCCGAGCGGCTGCCAGGCCAGCGGCTGTGAGTGCTGGGACTGAGGGGAACGGGGCTTCGGGCAAGCGGCTGCGAGTGCTGGGGCTGAGGGCAACCGGACTGAGGGGAACCGGCCTGGCCCTAGCGGCTGTGACTGCCGGGTCTGAGGGGAACCGGGCTGAGGGGAACCGGGCTGAGGGGAACCGGGCTGAGGGGAACCGGGCTGAGGGGAACTGGGCTGAGGGGAACCGGGCTGAGGGGAACCGGGCTGAGGGGAACTGGGCTGAGGGGAACCGGGCTGAGGGGAACTGGGCTGAGGGGAACCGGGCTGAGGGGAACTGGCCTGGGCTGAGGGGAACCGGGCTGAGGGGAACCGGCCCGGCCCGGGCGGCTGTGAGTGCTGGGGATGAGGGGAACCGGTCCAGACCGAGGGGAACCGGCCCGGCCTGAGGGGAACCGGACTGAGGGGAACTGGCCCGGCCCGAGCGGCTGTGAGTGCCGGGGCTGAGGGGAACCGGCCCGAGGGGCTTCGGGCAAGCGGCTGCGAGTGCTGGGACTGAGGGGAACCGGCCCGAGGGGACCCGGGCTGAGGCGAACCGGCCCGGGCCGAGCGGCTGTGAGTGCCGGGGCTGAGGGGAACCGGCCCGAGGGGAACCGGGCTGAGGCGAACCGGCCCGGGCCGAGCGGCTGTGAGTGCCGGGGCTGAGGGGAACCGGCCCGAGGGGAACCGGGCTGAGGCGAACCGGCCCGGGCCGAGCGGCTGTGAGTGCCGGGGCTGAGGGCACGGTGGGGCTGCGGAAGGGGCTGAGGCGGCCGAGCCGCTCCGCTCTGCCTGAGGGTGTGGAGAAGGCTCCGAGGCGGGCAGCCTTAGGCAAGAGGCAGGGAAAAGCTGGGAGTGAGGGAATGGTGGAAGGGAGCCGGGGTAGGGGTGGGAAAAGGGGCTGAGATGGGAAAGCGGACGGGGATTTAGGTGAGATCCTGGGGGAACCGGGCCTGAGGGGCTGCTGGAGATGGGGAAAGGGGCTGAGATGGGGAAGGGGATGGGGGCTTGGCTGGGGAGGGGGTTTGGGTGAGATCCTGGGGGGAGCTGAGTCTGAGGGGCTGCTGGAGATGGGGAAAGGGGCTGAGATCGGGAAGGGGATGGGGGCTTGGCTGGGGAGGGGGTTTGGGTGAGATCCTGGGGGGAGCTGGGCCTGGGGGGCTGCTGGAGAAATAGGAAATTTCCTGTTTAGAAATAGGAATTGTTTCTAAATAATAGGGAAAAGGGGCTGGGATAGGGAAGGGGAAGGGGTTTAGGTGAGATCCTGGGGGGAGCTGGGCCTGAGGGGCTGCTGGAGCTGGGAAAAGGGGCTGAGATGGGGGCTTGGCTGGGCAGGGGGTTTGGGTGAGATTCTGGGAAGATCTGGGCCTGAGGGGCTGCTGGAGAAATAGGAAATTTCCTATTTAGAAATAGGAATTGTTTCCAAATAATAGGGAAAAGGAGCTGGGATGGGGAAGAGGAAGGGGGGCTTGGCTGGGGAGGGGGTTTAGGTGAGATCCTGGAAAGGAGTGAGGGGCTGAGAGCTGGGAAATCAGCTGGGAGAGGGCTGAGTGGAAAAAATGGGATTTGGGAAAGGAGCTTTGGGGAGGGAAAGGGGGATTTGGGAATGGGGCTTTGAAGGCAGCAACAGCAGCAGGTGGGGTAGGAAGTTTAAGAGGGGGAAGGATTGAGGGATTGGGGAAGGAATAAATGGGGTTTTGGGGATAAATTTGGGACGGGGTCGAGGAGCACAGGGAGAAGGGGAATGAGGGCCGAGAAGGAAGCAGGGAGGGAGCGATTGCAGTGGATAATGGAAAGAGTTTAAGAGGGGAAGGATTGATGGACTGGGGAAGGAATAAATGGGGTTTTGGGGATCAATTTGGGATGGGGCTGAGGAGCACAGGGAGAAGGGGAATGAGGGCCGAGAAGGAAGCAGGGAGGGAGCGATTGCAGTGGATAATGGAGAGAGGAATAACCTGGAACGAGGGGGTCTGGGAGCAGGACGGGGAGCTTGAGATGAAGGTTGGGGTCAGCTTGTGAAGGGCTGGGGAGAGGGGATGAGGAGCAGGAAAGTGGAGCTGGAAGTGCAGGGCTGTGACACAGCCATTGCTGGCCAAGACAGTTCAGAGCAGGGAAAGCTGCAGAGCCCAGGCAGCACTTGTGGCTGTGAAAAACGCCCATCGCTTGTTTTTAATTTTTAAAAGTTTCATAGTAATAAAATGGTTATTTAAAAATAGTAATGCAATTAGAGTAATAACAATTTGGACAATTTGAATTAGGACAATATGAGACAATAGAGACAAAGAGTTATGGATGTCTGGGTACCTTTTTCTGGGCAAAATAAGCCCGAAAAAGGACACACATTAACAAAGGATTAACCCTTAAAAACAACAGCCTGTTGCATATTCATACACCTCATCCATGATGCATAAATTCCATTCAAACACAGGATTCTGTCTGGTCATCCTCAGCTTCTTCCTCTGAATCCTGACAGTGCCTTCGAGGTGGGAAGAAGTTCGTTTCTTCTGATAATGGGGCAATAAATTCATTTTCTCTGAAAGATTCAGGTATCCTGGGGCTGCTATTTCACTGTGAGTCCTTTCTTTAAAAAAAGTATCCTACATAGCATAGTTTCTATTTGAACATATTTTTATAACCTAAAACTGTATTTACCATGCTCCTTAAGAGAATGAACCCAGCATTACTTTCTCACACAACACACACAATATTCATCTGAATATCTGCCAAAAGCCAACCATAAAACACGCGCATTTTTCACGCGGCCAGGTCGGTTGATTGAAAAGTCGATTCTGGTGGCCCAGGGGGTCTGGCCTTGCCTCTGCCCCCCGTGGAGGGCACAGAGCAGGAACGTGCCCGCACAGCTCTGCTCCCTCCTCGCGCGGCTCCGCGCCCGGGGCCGGATCGATGGCGCTTCCCGGGGTCCCGCCGAGCGGCCCCATGGAGTTACCATGGATATGGCTGTGGCTGCCTCTCCTCAGGAAACCGGCTGGGGTCGGGGCTCAGGGCAGCCCTCAGGGTGTCCAGAGCTGCCGGGGGCTCAGAGACCCTGGCACGCGGCCCAGAACACCCGTGGAGCAAATGACCGGCTTTGAACGAGGAGCTGAAGGGCACAGAAGCCTAAGCAGTGATAAAATGATCACTAGGTGAAAAGGCAGGTTTGGGGGTTTTTAGAATGGGGGCTTAGGGGACAAGATGGAGGGGCTTGGGTGGGCTTCTTTTCTTCTTCTTCTTTTCTTCTTCTTCTTCTTCTTCTTTTCTTCTTCCTCTTCTTCCTCTTCTTCCTCCTCTTCTCCTCTTCTTCTCCTCTTCTTCTTTTCTTCTTCTTTTCTCCTTTTCTTCTTCTTCTTCTCCTTCTCCTTTTCTTCTCCTTTTCTTCTCCTTTTCTTCTTCTTCTTTTCTTCTTCTTCTTCCTCTTCTTCTTCTTCTTCCCCTTCCTCCTCTTCCTCCTCTTCTTTTCTTCTTCTTCTTTTCTTCTTCTTTTCTTCTTCTCTTCCTCTTCTTTTCTTCTTCTTCTCCTCTTCTTCTCCTCTTCTTCTTTTCTTCTTCTTTTCTCCTTTTCTTCTTCTTCTTCTCCTTCTCCTTCTCCTTTTCTTCTCCTTTTCTTCTCCTTTTCTTCTCCTTTTCTTCTTCTTCTTCTTCTTCTTTTCTTCTTCTTCTTCCTCTTCTTCTTCTTCCCCTTCCTCCTCTTCCTCCTCTTCTTTTCTTCTTCTTCTTTTCTTCTTCTTCTTTTCTTCTTCTCTTCCTCTTCTTCTCCTCTTCTTCTCCTCTTCTTCTTTTCTCCTTTTCTTCTTCTTCTTCTTCTTCTCCTTCTCCTTTTCTTCTCCTTTTCTTCTCCTTTTCTTCTCCTTTTCTTCTTCTTCTCCTTCTCCTTTTCTTCTCCTTTTCTTCTCCTTTTCTTCTCCTTTTCTTCTTCTTCTTTTCTTCTTCTTCTTCCTCTTCTTTTCTTCTTCTTCTCCTCTTCTTCTCCTCTTCTTCTTTTCTTCTTCTTTTCTCCTTTTCTTCTTCTTCTTTTCTTCTTCTTCTTCTTCTTCTTCCTCTTCTTCCTCTTCTTCCCCTTCCTCCTCTTCTTTTCTTCTTCTTCTTTTCTTCTTCTCTTCCTCTCCTTTTCTTCTTCTTCTCTTCCTCTTCTCCTCCTCTTCTTCTCCTCTTCTTCTTTTCTTCTTCTTCTCCTTCTCCTTTTCTTCTCCTTCTTTTCTTCTTCTTCTCCTTCTTTTCTTCTTCTTCTCCTTCTTTTCTTCTTCTTCTTTTCTTCTTCTTCTTCTTCTTATTTTCTTCTTCTTTTCTTCTTCTTTTCTTCTTCTTCTTCTTTTCTTCTTCTCCTTTTCTTCTCCTTTTCTTCTCCTTCTCCTTCTTTTCTTCTTCTTCTCTCCCTCCATCTTCTGCTGTGGTGGTGGCACTTTGGGATTGGTTTAGAGCAGAAGCTCACTGTCTCACACAGGTGATAGGGATTGGGAAGTGATTGTAAACATTGTACAGGTGGTTTTTAGTATAAAGAGATAACACCACCCCGGGGGCAGGCAGAGTGCCTGGAACTGTCCTGCTGGACGGACCTCAGCAGGACAGGAGAAAGAATTTTTATAGATAAGATATAATAAGATCTAGACATATATAAGATATAAACAACTCTGAGACCGAGAACTGAAGAACTCCAACTCATTCCTGGAATGTGCGGGCCCAAACAGAGACTTTCCACGTGTCTTGGGGCTGCAATAAACTGCAGCCTCCCGAGAGTCTGGAAGGAGAGTTTGAGTTTGGGCTTGGTTTGGAAAGACAGGAGTCTGCTAAGGAAGGCAGGAGCCTCTTTTGAAGTGGAGAATGTAAATTCTCCCCACCCCTCCGAATTGCTATAAATTCTAAATTAAGGGGCTCTCAGACAGAAATATGGGAGCAGGAAATAACAGTTCTTTAATAGGGAAGGGAAAAAAATAAAAGGATAAAATAAACAATGCAGTAAACGAAAACTGCCAGAGTCAGAACCCAGCCTGGCACCGTGTGGGGTGTTGGTGGCAGCAGTGCCATTGGAATTGTGGCTCAGCCCTCCTGCAGTGTCAGGGCTGGCTCTGCTGGAGCAGGGATCCTGTAGAGAGGGATGCATTCATTCTTCCTCTGAAGATCCCCTGGAAGGAGAGGCAGCTGCTGCTCCTCTGGGGAATCCAGTGCAGAAGCCGTGCTGGTGTCTCAAAAACCTCTGGATTATATCCGGGTAGGAATGCTTGGCTCCTCCCCCTGGGCTCACATCTCCCAGTGGGATGCTGTAGCTCTTATCAGCCCTGCAGTGACATCCAACAGCTGTTATCAGCAGATGTCCCTCCTGAGGGAGGAGTGATTGTGATCACTCAGAGAGAGATAAGGCAAGCTGCTGCTTGATAAAAGAAAATCTGCCTTACAGATGGTGACAGAACACATCTTGCATTGCAATCTTCAGCACCAAGAACTGAAGAACTCCGAGAAACTCGAGAGACTCCGAAACAGAGACCGCAATAAACTGCAGCCTCCCGCGAGTCTGGAAGGAGAGTTGGAGTTTCAAAGCTGATTTTCTTTTTGTCCTCTGCCAGGTTTTGCTGCCATGAATCCCAGCCAGCCTTGATTCCTGGGATATAGTAGAGGAAATGTATTTAAATATGTGTAAAGAGGCTTTGCCCCAGAGGTCCCAGTTGCCCTTGATGGGCTGCAGCTGTGATGTCCTCAATTGGGCTGCAGCTGTGACCAATGAAGATGACTGGGATAAAAGGGGGCGGGTAAGCCAGTCAGGGAGAGCCTTGGAGGAGCCCTGGCCTGAGAGAGAACGGCGTGCAGCAGAAGGAGTCAGTGAAGATCTGCGGCCATGAGAATACGCCAAAGAGGTATGGACTCTAGAAATCTAATAACAACAATATGGGACTCGAAAGAAATAATAGAAGAACTACACTGGGATGGCTGAGGAGGGAGCCAGGTACAGCCTCCTGCGCGAGGTGGGGCGCGGCAGCTACGGCGTGGTCTACGAGGCCGTCGCCGACCGCACCGGGCGCCGCGTGGCCGTCGAGAGGATGCCCTGCAACGTCCCCGAGCACGTGGAGCTGGCCCTGCAGGAGCTCTGGGCCCTGCAGAGCGTCCAGCGCCAGCACGTGCTCCAGCTGCAGGAGTGCGTCCTGCAGCGCGGCCGCCTCTTCCAGCCCCTGGAGAAGCGCGGCTCCGGTGGGCACCGGCTGCTGGTGGAGACGTGCCTGAAGGGCCGGAGCTGCGCCGTGGGGCCACGGCGCCGGGGCTGCTCGCTGTGGTTCGTCACCGAGCTCTGCGAGGGCGGCACCATGAACGAGCTTCGTGCGGCGGCTCAGCGGCGCCCTGGCCTTCCTGCGCCGCCGGCGCGTCGTGCACCGCGACCTCACCGCCGACAACGTCCTGGTGGCGCACGGCCCCGCCGGGCCCCTGGTCAAGGTGGGTGGGATGGGGTGAGGGGGGTGGCGGTGGGAGGGGTGGGCTCAGGGCGTGGGGGTGTCCGGCTTGGACAAGGGAAGGATCCAGGATCCCCTCAGATCCCTTCCAGGAGCTGGGAATGTTCACCTGGAGAAGGGAAAGGATCCAGGATCCCCTCAGAGCCCTTTTTAGGGGCTTGGGAATATTCACCTGGAGAAGGGAAGGATCCAGGAACTCCTCAGAGCCCTTCCAGGAGCTGGGAATGTTCACCTGGGGAAGAGAAGGATCCAGGATCCCCTCAGAGCCCTTTTTAGGGGCTTGGGAATATTCACCTGGAGAAGGGAAGGATCCAGGAACTCCTCAGAGCCCTTCCAGGAGCTGGGAATGTTCACCTGGAGAAGGGAAGGATCCAGGGACTCCTCAGAGCCCTTCAGGGGCTGGGAGTGTTCACCTGGAGAAGGGAAGGATCCAGGATCCCCTCAGAGCCCTTCCAGGAGAAGGAAGAGCTCTCCAGCCTGGAGAAGGGAACAATCCAGGAACTCCTCAGAGCTCCACCCAGCTCATCCCTTAGAATCCCAAGAACTCCACCCAGCTCATTCCCAACTCAGGATCCCAAGACTCCTCCCCAGCTCCTCCCTTGGACTCCCACGAACTCCACAATTCCTGCGCTCACACCTCCCCATTCCACGCGCGACCCCATTTCCCACCCCAATTCCCATTCCCTCCATTCCCATTCCCTCCATCCCCATTCCCATTTCCTGCCCCCATTCCCATTTCCCGCCCCCATTCCCATTCCCATTTCCCACCCCCATTCCCAATTCCCATTCCCATTTCCTGCCTCCATCCCCATTCCCATTCCCTCCATCCCCATTCCCATTCCCTCCATTCCCCTAAAAATGGGATTTATACCCCCTAAAAAATTGCATTAAAACCCCCCTAAAAATGGGATTAAAACCCGCCTAAAAATGGGATTAAAACCCCCTAAAAATGGGATTTATACCCCCTAAAAATGGGATTAAACCCCACTCAAATGGGTTTAAAACCTCTTAAAAATGAGATTTAAACCCTCTAAAAATGGGATTAAAACCCCCTAAAAATGGGATTAAAACCCCCTAAAAATGGGATTTATACCCCCTAAAAATGGGATTAAAATCCCCCTAAAAATTGGATTAAACCATCCTGAAATGGGATTAAAACCCCCTAAAAATGGGATTAAAACCCCCTAAAAATGGGATTTATGCCCCCTAAAAATTGGATTAAAACCCCCTAAAAATGGAATTTATACCCCCTAAAAATGGGATTAAAACCCCCTAAAAATGGAATTTATACCCCTTAAAAATGGGATTAAAACCCAGTAAAATGGGATTAAAACCTCTTAAAAATAGGATTTAAACCTCCTAAAAATGACATTTAATCCTCCTAAAAATTGGATTAAAATCCCCCTAAAAATTGGATTAAACCATCCTAAAATGGGATTAAAACCCCCTAAAAATGGGATTTATACCCCCTAAAAATTGGATTTTTCCACGAATTTAAACCCCAGGATTTGGCTAAAAAATTGGAATTTTTCCCTGGCCTCTTCCCTAAATTTCCATGGGATAACAAATATGAAATTTTAGATTTTTCCAAAAAATAATTTTATTTCTTTTTCCTCTGCAGGGATTGAATCCCACCAGGATCTGGAATTTTCTCCAGCCTCTCCTGGAATTTTCCAGAGATTTTTCCATCTGGAAATTCCAATTTATTTTGTTCTTATTTCATGGACAAAACTTTTATTTATTATTCCCAAAACAACCCGAAAAAATCGGATTTTCCTCCAATTTTGGGTGGGTTTTGTTTCTGTTCCTTTCCTGAAATTCCATTTTTTGGACAAAAAAAATTCTCTGGAAATGGAATTTCCTGCCCTGGAATTGCCCTGGGATGGGGGTGTTAAATTGGAATTTTTTGGGGTTTATTGAAGGTTTTTGGGGTGTTTATTCTGAATTTTAGTTGGTGTTTAATGGGGATTTTTCAGTGTTTAATTGGATTTTTTTTGGTATTTTTAATTGGAGTTTTTTGGTATTTTTAATTGGAATTTTTCGGTGTTTAATTGGAATTTTTTTGGTATTTAATTGGAGATATTTCAGTGTTAAATTTGAGTTTTTCTGTGTTTAATTGGAATTTTTCGGTGTTTAATTGGAGTTTTTTCGGTGATTAATTGGAGTTTTTTGGTATTTTTAATTGGAGTTTTTTTGGTGTATAATTGGAATTTTTTTGGGGTTTAATTGGAATTTTCCGGTGTTTAATTGGATTTTTTTGGTATTTTTAATTGGATTATTTTGGGGTTTAATTGTATTTTTGGTGTTTAATTGGAGTTTTTTTTGGTATTTTTAATTGGAATTTTTTGGTGTTTAATTGGAGTTTTTTTGGTAATTTTAATCAGAATTTTTTGGTATTTTTAATTGGAATTTTTCTGTGTTTAATTGGATTTTTTTGGTGTTTAATTGGAGTTTGTTTGGTGTTTAATGGGAATTTCTTTTGGTGTTTAATTGGAGTTTTTCTGTGTTTAATTGGAGTTTTTTTTGGTATTTAATTGGAGTTTTTTTTGGGGTTTAATTGGAGATATTTCAGTGCTTAATTGGAGTTTTTTTGATGTTTAATCAGATTTTTTTTCAGTGTTTAATTGGAATGTTTTGGTCTTTAATTGGAGTTTTTTGGTATTTTTAATTGGAATTTTTTTGGTATTTAATTGGAATTTTTTGGTGTTTAATTGGAATTTTTTCAGTATTTAATTGGAATTTTTTGGTGTTTAATTGGAGTTTTTTTGATGTTTAATTGGAGTTTTTTGGTATTTTTAATTGGAATTTTCCAGTGTTTAATTGGAGTTTTTTTGGTGTTTAATTGGAATTTTTTGGTGTTTAATTGAAGTTTTTTTGATGTTTAATTGGAATTTTTTTGGTATTTTTAATTGGAGTTTTTTTGGTGTTTAATTGGAGGTTTTTTTGGTGTTTAATCAGAATTTTTTGGTGATTAATTGGAGTTTTTTGGTATTTTAATTGGAATTTTTTGGTGATTAATTGGAGTTTTTTTGGTGTTTAATTGGAGGTTTTTTGGTGTTTAATTGGAGTTTTTTTGGTATTTTTAATTGGAATTTTTTGGTGTTTAATTGGAGATATTTTGATGTTTAATCAGATTTTTTTTCAGTGTTTAATAGGAATTTTTTGGTATTTTTAATTGGAATTTTTTGGTGTTTAATTGGAATTTTCCACTGTTTAATTGGAGATATTTTGGTGTTTAATCAGAATATTTTTTGGTGTTTAATTGGAGTTTTTTTGGTGTTTAATTGGAATTTTCCAGTGTTTAATTGCAGTTTTTTTGGTCTTTAATCTGAATTTTATTTGGTGTTTAATGGGAATTTTTCTGTGTTTAATTGGAGTTTTTCTGATATTTTTAATTGGAGTTTTTCGGTGTTTTAATTGGAGTTTTTTTTGGTGTTTAATTGGAATTTTTTAGTGTTTAATTGGAGTTTTTTGGTATTTTTAATTGGAATTTTTTGGTGTTTAATTGGAATTTTTTTGGGGTTTAATTGGAATTTTTGGGTATTTAATTGGAGATATTTTGATGTTTAATCAGATTTTTTTTCAGTGTTTAATTGGAATTTTTTGGTCTTTAATTGGAGTTTTTCCAGTGTTTAATTGGAGGTTTTTTGGTGCTTAATCAGAATTTTTTGGTGATTAATTGGAGTTTTTTGGTATTTTTAATTGGAATTTTTTGGTGTTTAATTGGAATTTTCCGGTGTTTAATAGGAGGTTTTCTGGTGTTTAATTGGAGTTTTTTTGGTATTTTTAATTGGATTTTGTTGGTGTTTAATTGGAATTTTCCAGTGTTTAATTGGAATTTTTTTGGTGTTTAATCTGAATTTTTTTCAGTGTTTAATTGCAGTTTTTTTGGTCTTTAATCTGAATTTTATTTGGTGTTTAATGGGAATTTTTCTGTGTTTAATTGGAGTTTTTCTGATATTTTTAATTGGAGTTTTTCGGTGTTTTAATTGGAGTTTTTTTTTGGTGTTTAATTGGAATTTTTTCAGTGTTTAATTGGAATTTTTTAGTGTTTATTGGAGTTTTTTTGGTATTTTTAATTGGAATTTTTTGGTGTTTAATTGGAATTTTTTGGGGTTTAATTGGAGTTTTTTGGTGTTTCCTTGGAGTTTTTGGTATTTAATTGGAGATATTTTGGTGTTTAATCAGATTTCTTTTCAGTGTTTAATAGGAATTTTTTGGTGTTTAATTGGAATTTTTCAGTGTTTAATTGGAATTTTTTAGTGTTTAATTGCAGTTTTTTTGGTGTTTAATTGGAATTTTTCACTGTTTCATTGGAGATTTTCAGTGTTTAATTGGAATTTTTCAGTGTTTAATTGGAGATTTTTCGGTGTTTAATTGGAGATTTTTTGGTGTTTTATTGGAATTTTTCGGTGTTTCCCTGGAGTTTAATTGGAGTTTGTTTGGTGTTTAATTGGAATTTTTTTTGGTATTTAATTGGAGATATTTTGGTGTTTAATCAGAATTTTCCAGTGTGTAATTTGAATTTTTTTGGTATTTAATCTGATTTTTTTCACTGTTTAATTGGAGATATTTTGGTGTTTAATTGGAATTTTTGGGTGTCTAATTGGAGTTTTTTGGTGATTAATTGGAGTTTTTTGGTATTTTTAATTGGAGTTTTTTTGGTGTTTAATTGGAATTTTCCACCATTTTTTGGTGTTTAATTGGAGATATTTTGGTGTTTAATTGGAATTTCTTTTGGTGTTTAATTGGAATTTTTTGGTGATTAATTGGAGTTTTTTTGGTGTTTAATTGGAGGTTTTGTGGTGTTTAATTGGAGTTTTTTTGGTATTTTTAATTGGAATTTTTTGGTGTTTAATTGGAGATATTTTGATGTTTAATCAGATTTTTTTTCAGTGTTTAATAGGAATTTTTTGGTATTTTTAATTGGAATTTTTCAGTGTTTAATTGGAATTTTCCACTGTTTAATTGGAGATATTTTGGTGTTTAATCAGAATATTTTTTGGTGTTTAATTGGAGTTTTTTTGGTGTTTAATTGGAATTTTCCAGTGTTTAATTGCAGTTTTTTTGGTCTTTAATCTGAATTTTATTTGTTGTTTAATGGGAATTTTTCTGTGTTTAATTGGAGTTTTTCTGATATTTTTAATTGGAGTTTTTCGGTGTTTTAATTGGAGTTTTTTTTGGTGTTTAATTGGAATTTTTGGTGTTTCCTTGGAGTTTTTTTGGTGTTTAACTGGAAATTTTTTTGGTGTTTAATTTGAATTTTCCAGTTTTTAACTGGAGGTTTTCTGGTGGTTAATTGGGGTTTTTTTGGTGTTTATTAAGAATTTTTTTAAGCGTTTAAAGGGAATTTTTTCAGTGTTTAATTGGATTTTTTTTGTGTTTAATTTGAGTTTTTTGGTGTTTTATTGGAATTTTTCAGTGTTTAATTGGAGATATTTTTTGTGTTTAATTGGAATTTCTTTTGGGGTTTAATTGGAATTTTCCAGTGTTTAATTGGAGTTTTTTGGTATTTAATCTGATTTTTTTTCAGTGTTTAATTGGAGTTTTTTTGGTGTTTATTGGATTTTTTTGGTGTTTAATTGGAATTTTTTGGTGTTTAATTTGAGATATTTTTGTGTTTAATTTGAGTTTTTTGGTGTTTAATTGGAATTTTTTGGGTGTTTTCTTCAGAATTTAATTGGACTTTTTTTGCTCTTTAACCAAAGTCTTTTCCCTGTTTACCTGCAGTTTTTGGTGATTATTTTTGCTGTTTAACTGCAATTTATTTGATGTTTACCTGCAGGTTTTTGGCATTTCTTTGGCATTTTTTCGGTGTTTATTGGAGTATTTTTGGTGTTTATTGGAGGCTTTTTTTGGTTTTTGATTTTTGATGGATTTTTGGATGGATTTTGGATGGATTTTTACTGGAATTTTACTGGAATTTTACTGGAATTTTAATGTATTTTAATGGATTTTGGATGGATTTTGGATGGAATTTTACTGGAATTTTACTGGAATTTTAATGGATTTTGGATGGATTTTGGATGGATTTTGGATGGATTTTGGATGGATTTTGGATGGAATTTTAATGGATTTTGGATGGATTTTGGGTGGATTTTTAATGGAATTTTAATGGATTTTGGATGGATTTTGGATGGATTTTTACTGGATTTTTAATGGAATTTTAATGGAATTTTACTGGAATTTTAATGGATTTTGGATGGATTTTGGATGGAATTTTACTGGAATTTTGGATGGATTTTGGATGGATTTTGGATGGAATTTTAATGGATTTTGGATGGATTTTGGATGGATTTTGGGTGGATTTTTAATGGAATTTTAATGGATTTTGGATGGATTTTGGGTGGATTTTTGGATGGATTTTGGGTGGATTTTTGGATGGAATTTTAATGGATTTGGGTGGATTTTTGATGGATTTTTGGATGGATTTTGGATGGAATTTTAATGAATTTTTGGATGGATTCTGGATGGATTTTTGGGTGGATTTTGGATGGATTTTTTACACATTTTGATGGGTTTTGGATTGATTTTTGATGAATTTTGGATGGATTTTTGGGTGGATTTTTGGATGGATTTGAGGTGGATTTTTGATGGATTATTAATGGATTTTTTAATGAATTTTTGGATGGATTTGAGGTGGATTTTGGATGGGTTTTGGATGGGTTTTGGATGGATTTTTGATGAATTTTAGATGGATTTGGATGGATTTTGGATGGGTTTTGGATGGATTTTGGGTGGATTTTTTGGATGGATTTTTGATGGATTTTTGGATGGATTCTGGATGAATTTTGGATGGACTTTTTACGCATTTGGATGGATTTTGGATGGGTTTTGGATGGATTTTGGGTGGATTTTTGGATGGATTTTTGATAGATTTGTGGATGGATTTTGGATGGATTTTTGATGGAAATGGGTTGAATTTTTGATGGATTATTCATGGAATTTTTGCATGGATTTGGGTGGATTTTTGGATGGATTTTTGTATGAATTTTGGATGGATTTTTTATGCATTTGGATGGGTTTTGGATGGGTTTTGGATGGATTTTTGGATGGATTTGAGGTGGATTTTGGATGGATTTGGATGGATTTTGGATGGATTTGGGGTGGATTTTTGGATGGAATTTTGGGTGGATTTTGGATGGATTTTTAATGGATTTTGGATGGATTTTCAATGGATTTTGGATGGATTTTTAATGGATTTTTGGATGGATTTGGGGTGGATTTTTGATGGATTTTTGATGGATTTGGGTGGATTTTTAATGGATTTTTGATGGATTTTTGGATGGATTTTGGATGGATTTTGGATGGGTTTTGGATGGATTTTTGGATGGATTCTGGATGGATTTTGGATGGGTTTTTTATGCATTTTTTGAGAGATTTTAGATGGATTTTAGATGGATTTGTGGATGGATTTTGGATGGATTTTTGGATGGATTTTGGATGGATTTGGATGGATTTGGGATGGATTTTTGGATGGATTTTGGATGGAATTTTGGGTGGATTTTTGGATGGATTTGGGATGGATTTTTGGATGGATATTGGACGGATTTTTGGGTGGATTTCTAATGGATTGTGGATGGATTTTGGGTGGGTTTGGTTTCCCTGGAAGGAAGGCTCTGAAGGGGCTCAGATTTCTGGAGGGCAGGGAGGAGCTGCTCCCCCGCATTCCCTGCAGAGGGCAGGGATGGGGAGCCTCGGTTGGAAATTTGGGTTTTTCCCCCCCTGCTGCAGCCTCTGGGTGAAGCAGTGGGGCACAAATCCATGGGGAGGATTTCCCATTTCCTTTCCCACCATTTCCCTTTCCCATTTCCTTTCCCACCATTTCCCTTTCCCACCATTTCCCTTTCCCACCATTTTCCTTTCCCACCATTTTCCTTTTCCATTTTCCTTTTCCATTTTCCTTTCCCATTTCCCTTTCCCATTTCCCTTTCCCATTTCCCTTTCCCATTTCCCTTTCCCACCATTTTCCTTTCCCATTTCCCTTTCCCATTTTCCTTTCCCAGTTTCCTTTCCTTTCCCATTTTCCTTTCCCACCATTTTCCTTTCCCACCATTTTCCTTTTCCATTTTCCTTTCCCGTTTTCCTTTCCCATTTTCCTTTCCCATTTTCCTTTCCCATTTTCCTTTCCCATTTTCCTTTCCCATTTTCCTTTCCCATTTTCCTTTCCTTTCCTTTCCTTTCCTTTCCTTTCCTTTCCTTTCCTTTCCTTTCCTTTCCTTTCCTTTCCTTTCCTTTCCTTTCCTTTCCTTTCCTTTCCTTTCCTTTCCTTTTCCTTGAAATTTCCTTTCCTTGAAATTCCCCTCCCTTTCCTTTTTCCCATTTTCATTTCCCATTTCCCATTTTTTTCCTCCTTTTTCCCATTTCCCACCTCCCAAACCACCTCACGTTTCAAGAGTTGTGGGAGGTTTTGTGTGAAAATTTGACTTTTTTCCATCACAAAGGGAGGGAGGAGGGGCTGGAATTCGGCTCTCGGCAGCTCCAGGCTGACGTTCCTGGATGGATGGAAATTCCCAACCATCAGAATTACCGGATGGAGTAAAACCCATAAATAACCACCCAAAATTCCTGCAAAAACACCAGATTTCCTTGGATCATCCCAATTCATCCCTGGATATTTTGGTGTCTCTTGATGCCCCTGTGTCAGCCCAGAGAGGACAAGGAATGTTCCGGAAGGTTCCACCCATTTTTCCAGAGGGTGGAAAAATCCCGCTCTGACAATTCCAGGCCTGACAAGATCTGGATTCAAATCCCACACGGGTTTAAACCTCCCCACAGGACACCAGATTCCCTTGGACCATCCCAATTCATCCCTGGATATTTTGGTGTCTCTCGATGCCCCTGACAGGACCAGGAATGTTCCGGAATGTTCCACCCATTTTTCCAGAGGGTGGAAAAATCCTGCTCTGACAAATCCAGGCCTGACAAGATCCAGTTTTAAATCCCACACGGGTTTAAACCCCCATTTTTTGGATTTTTTTTTTTGATTTTTCCCTCCCCACAGGACGCCAGATTCCCTTGGACCATCCCAATTCATCCCTGGATATTTTGTTGTTCTCTTGGTGCCCCTGACAGGACCAGGAATGTTCCGGAAGGTTCCACCCATTCCCGGCAGGAATTTCATCTCCTCCCAGCCCTGTTACGGTGTCAAAGCCAAGCGTGGCTCTTTCTCCAGAAGAGAATTTAATTGGAGGTTTTGGGTGTTTCCTTGAAAATTAATTGGTGTTTTCTTGGAGTATTTTTGGTGTTTAACTGGTGTTTTCTTGGTGGAAAAATCCCACTCTGAAAATTCCAGGCCTGACAAGATCCAGTTTTAAATCCCACACGGGTTTAAACCTCCCCACAGGACACCAGATTCCCTTGGACCATCCCAATTCATCCCTGGATATTTTGGTGTCTCTCGATGCCCCTGACAGGACCAGGAATGTTCTGGAATGTTCCACCCATTTTTCCAGAGGGTGGAGAAATCCCGCTCTGACAAATCCAGGCCTGACAAGATCCAGTTTTAAATCCCACACGGGTTTAAACCCCCATTTTTTGGATTTTTTTGGATTTTTCCCTCCCCACAGGACACCAGATTCCCTTGGACCATCCCAATTCATCCCTGGATATTTTGGTGTCTCTTGGTGCCTGGATCGCCGAGAGCCTTCCTCATGGAATTCCTCCTCCTCCTCCTCCTCCTCCTCCTCCTGCTGCTGATCCCGGTTTTCCCGGCGTGTCCGAGCCCTCGCTGCCGGCACAGCTTCCCGACCGAGTCGTTCCTCACAGAATCAGCACCGGCCCCGCTGGGCTTCCAGGCTGGTTTGGATTGAAATCCCATCAAAAAGAGGCGGAAAAGGTCGGAGCTCCGGGCGCTCGCTCCAGGATGGAGGCCAGGCGTGGGAATTATGGAATTGTGGAATTGTGGAGGTCAGAGGGCACCCACCCACCCTGGGCTGGGCAGGGTCAGGGAGGTGCTGAGAGGGTTTTCCTGGATAATTCCCGGTGGGAAAGGCAATTCCAGCCCATCTCCGAGGAGATCCGCGAGGAGAACCTGAGGAATCCCAGGATCCGCCGTCCCCTCCCCACAGCTGGGGGCCCTGAATCCCACCCCAATTCCAGTCCCACCATCCCAGGCTGCTCCAGCTTCTCCTTGGACACTCCCAGGGACTCTCTGGGAATTCTCTCCCACTCTCCTGTTCCCAAATCCCACCCCAAGCTCCCTTCCCCAGGGAATTCCCTCCATTCCCTGCTCTCCCAGCCTGGCGTTGGATCCATCCCCATCCCGACTCCTCTCCCAGTAGGAATTTTGGGAATTCCCTGGGAATTCGGGACTCCAGGAAGGGTCTCCCTTCCCTTTTCCACCCCTGAATCCCATAAAAATCCCTGGGGATGGATCCTGAGTGTGCTGGATCCCAGAATCCTGGAATGGTTTGGGATGGGATCCATGGAGCTTCAATCCCATCCCCTTTTTGTGTTCCCAAGGGGAAGAAGAACGGGATAATGTGGGAAGCAGGGGGACAATTTGGGTTCTGACCTCAGTTCCTCCTCCTGGGAAAGGCCCAAATTTGGGAATTGCTGGGGATGGACAGAAGGTGCCAGAACAGCCCCAATTCCCGCTGGGATGAGATGGTGGCGGCACCCCTGGAGATCCTCCGGGATCCCCATCCCAACCCAACGGGATCCACCTGGATTGGGGAGCTCGTGTCACCTCACAGGGACAGTTTGGGTCCTGACCTCAGTTCCTCCTCCTGGGAAAGGCCGAAATTTGGGAATTGCCGGGGATGGACAGAAGCGGCCGAGCCCGGTGTAAATAAAATAAATGCGGAATTTATTCCCGGCCAGGAAAACAAGCCCGGTTTTGACGCAGAACCAGGAAAAGCTGAAAAACAAACAAAAAAAAAGGCATTCTTCCCACCAGGCCACCCCAAATCCTGGAATTTCATCATCCTGAGGATGCAGCAGGTGATGGGACACCTGGAATGTCCCCGGCCTCTCCGGGGAAAAGGGGATGATCCCAGGGCTGCTCTTCCCAGAGGAGATGATGCCCTATCGCCAAAAATCATGGAATTGGGAGGGACCACCAGGATCACCAAGTCCCACTCTGATTCTTGCAGCTGTGGGCTTTGGCTTAAAGCAAGTCCTGGGCTTTATTCCGGGCATGAGCGTTATTCCCAGGATGAGGATGTCCAGGATCATCATTCCAGCCATTTCACCAGGATGAGCTTCTCCAGGATCACCATTCCAACCATTTCACCAGGATGAGCGTGGTGTCCCTCCAGGATGAGCATCTCCAGGATCACCATTCCAGCCATTTCACCAGGATGAGGGTTATTCCCAGGATGAGCATCTCCAGGATCATCATTCCAGCCATTTCACCATGTAGGGCCCTTCCAGCTCATAGCCAATTTTCCTGTAGTAATTCCTGGTGCCAACACCTGCCAGGAGGAGAAAAACGAGGTTTAGTTAACGAGGTTTAGTTAACGAGGTTTAATTAACGAGGTTTAATTAAATTCCCAGGGGACAGAGCTGGAAAAGCCAGGCCTGGCCAGAAAAATTACCCCAAAAATTGGTAATTTTTTTCCATGGAGGGAAAAACTCCCAACCCTGTATGAGGATTTACAAGGCACCAAAGTCTAAGTAGAATAACAGTGAATTTATCACGGGGTGAAAAATTGATTTTTGGGGTTTTGCAATGGGGCCTCGGGGTCCCAAGATGGAGGAATCTGGGGGTGCCTTGTGCTTTCTCCTTCTTCTTCTTCTCGGCCTCCATCTGCTGCTGTGATGGTGGCACTTTGGGATTGGAGAAAGAATTTTATAGATAAGGAACAATGAACACCCTTGAGACCCAGAAATGAAGAGCTCTGACTCATTCTTCAAATACTCGGGCTGGGAAAAGAGATTTTAACATCTCTGGGGGTCACAGCGACCCCAAAGAGTCAGAAAAATGAAAATCTCTTTTCCCAACCGTGGCAGGGCTTGGACCTGGAGGGGCTTTAAGGTCCCTTCCACCCCAGCCACTCCTGGATTCATCCCACCAAGGAGGAGTCAGGGCTCCTCATTTCTCAGTCTCAAGGTTTTTGTTGTTTCTTATCTATAAAATTCTTTCTCTGGCCTGCCGAGGTCTGTCCGGCAAGTCAGACACAGGCACTCTGCCCGCCTTGGTGTTATCTCTTTATACTAAAAACCACCTGTACAATATTTACAATCACTTCCCAATACCTATCACCTGTGTGAGACAGTGAGCTTCTGCTCTAAACCAATCCCAAAGTGCCACCACCACAGCAGAAGATGGAGGCCAAGAAGAAGAAGAAGAAGGACAAAACACAAGGCATGCCCAGATCGCTCCATCTTGGGGCCTTGAGCCCCCATTCTAAATACCCCAAAAATCAATTTTTCACCCTATGATAAGTTCACTGTCATTCTACTAAAACATTCATGGCTTGCAGATCTTCATATAGAGTTGGGTCGAGCTCAAAGGCGCAGGGTTCCTGGGCTCTGTGCTGAGCTCTCTGAGCCCCCGGGCGCGGGTCTGAGCCCTCCAGGGCAGCCAGAGGAACGTCCTGGGTTCCAGCAGGTCCCGGCTGTGGGATCAGCACCAGGAGCTGAAGGGCCCTACAGCCCCCAGAGCTGTTCCAGGGCTCAGGAATGAGCTCAGCTCCGCTCCAGGTGCTCCAGGAATGAGCTCAGCTCCAGCCCTACAGCCCCCAGAGCTGCTCCAGGGCTCAGGAATGAGCTCAGCTCCAGCCCTACAGCCCCGGAGCTGCTCCAGGGCTCTGGAATGAGCTCAGCTCCACTCCAGGCCCCAGAGCAGTTCCAGGGCTCAGGAATGAGCTCAGCTCCAGCCCTACAGCCCCGGAGCTGCTCCAGGGCTCTGGGAATGAGCTCAGCTCCAGCCCTACAGCCCCAGAGCTGTTCCAGGGCTCAGGAATGAGCTCAGCTCCACTCCAGGGCTCAGGAATGAGCTCAGCTCTGCTCCAGGTGCTCGAGTGGGCACAATCCCATTTCCTCCTCGAGCAGGACGGCTCCCAGTTTTCTCCAGAGCCCCTTCCCTGCCCTTCCTCTCCTGCCCAGGGAAGCTTTTCCCACGGCAACAGCAGCTCTGTGTCCTCCCACCTCAGCTAATTACTCCCAGGTGCACTAATTACTCATCAGGGAGGGAGGAGGGATTGGGCCTCATCGGCGGCACAGGACGGGGAGGACTCCAGCGGCTCCTCTTCCCTCTCATCCCTCCCCAGCCTTCCTGGAAACTCCAGGGCTTTCCTGGAATCGCTGGAACGGGCAGGGAATGACGGCCCTGGTAACCCTTTCCTGCCCACGGTGATGCCCTGTGGCTGCCCAGATGGGATTGGTTAAAAAATTCCCATCCAGCATCCCCATGGTCCTGCCCATGGCGGGGCTTGGACCTGGAGGGGCTTTACGGTCCCTTCCAGCCCCAAGCACTCCTGGATTCATCCCACCATTCCAAATCTAAGGTGTGGAAAAGGCAGCCGAAGCCCAGAGCTGAAATGTCCCCATTCCAGCCCCAGACTGGGGAACAGCTGAGCAAATTCCCCTCCCAGCAGCGGCAAAGCCCCTGTGCTGTCACAGCAGGGACCAAGAACACCTGGAGGGACCCGAATTCCCTCTGCTTTTGGAGCCTGAAACCAAGGAAAAGCCCCCAGAAGAGCAAACACATCCATTCCCCTCCGCCTGGAAGGGCTGGGACCTCTGGCTTGGAGGAAACCACGACCTTAACCAACATCTTGCCCAAAAAAACATCAGCGGAGCAGCTGGGGTACAAAACATGAGGTTTGGCTCTGAAAGATCATCCACAACCCCAAATGATTTGGACAAAGGGTGAGCAGCACCTCAAACTGAAAGAAAACCAAATAATTCAACAGATGGTTTAAAACCACGTCCACCAGAGCTCTGAAACAATTCCCGTTTTTCCTTTGTTCCTTGGAAAAGGTGAGGGCTCTGAGGGCAGCGTCTCGGGGTGTCCCATGGACCCCAGGGCTCTCTGGGCCAGGCCATCGATGACACCGAGGTGTCCCCAACGTCCCCATTGTCACCCCAGCCCCGCCCAGGGCAGGAACTTCTCCCACAAAATGTCCCTCAGAGTTTCCCTGGAGATCCTGAAGGAGGCCGAGACCCTGTGGGAAGCCTGGGCTGGAGCAGGGTCCTGTGTCCCCATGGAGAGAGCAATTCCAGAGGTGGAGAAATCCTTGGAATGCCCAGCACTCCTGGAAGGGCTCCATGGCACAGGGATCTCTTCCCAAAGCTTTTCTGCTCTGATTTACCCCAAACACGCCCCAGAGCCAGCAGGACCTGTCCAGGCAGAGCCCTTCCTGTGTGTTACATGGAAAGGAAACCCTCCAGGAAATATCCCAAAAGAACTCTCCTGAAGGACTGGGAGACCAAAAACGTGGCTTTCCGAGGCAGAGCTGGCCAAACTCCTCACCCTGCAGCTTCAGGAGAGGGACTGAACAATAAATATTGTTAAATATTCCTTATCCAGCCTCGGCAGAGCGGGATTCATCCAGACCCAGATCCAGATCCAGCAGCGGGAAGAGGCTCCAATCCCACCTGCCTGGATGGGAGCCCACGGCCAGGAGCACTCCTGGAAGGGCTCCATGGCACAGGGATCTCTTCCCAAAGCTTTTCTGCTCTGATTTACCCCGAACACACCCCAGAGGCAGCAGGACCTGTCCAGGCAGAGCCTCGGAGCTTCCCACTGCTCCAAGCTGGACTCGTGTGTATTCCAGGGAAAGGAAACCCTCCAGGAAATATCCCAAAAGAACTCTCCTGCAGGATTGGAACACCAAAAACTCAGCTTTCCAAGGCAGAGCTGGCCAAACTCCTCACCCTGCAGCTTCAGGAGAGGGACTGAACAATAAATATTGTTAAATATTCCTTATCCAGCCTCGGCAGAGCTCGGCAGAGCGGGATTCATCCTGATCCAGACCCAGACCCAGATCCAGCAGCGGGACAGGGGCTCTGATCCCACAGCCAGGAGCCGGGGGCGGCTCTTTGGCAGCGTCCCCATCCCTCAGCCTCGGCAGTGACACATCCTGTGACAACAGCCAATTCAATCATCACCAGGAGCAATCATCCCAAAAATCCCTGTGCCAATCCCCTCGGGGAGCCCGGAATCGCGGCGAAAGCTGCTGATTAAAAACCCCCAAAACCTGGAATCTGCATCCCGAAAATTAATGAAATCCATCTGGGAAGCCTGCCTGGAGCAGGGGACTGAGGGAAGTGGCTCAAGCCCCAGGGATAAACACGGGACACGGGCACGGGCCCGCGGCAGAACCAGCCCGTAAATCCACAAATCCATAAACCCACAAATCCATAAATCCACAAATCCATAAATCCACAAATCCACAAATCTCTGACTGAGCCTGAGCATCCTCCAGGATCCCTCGGGCTGGGAATGAGGATTCTCTCGGCACCATTAACGGCCTGCTGGGAGCCCAGCAAACCCCGGCGCTCCAGGGGCTCCGTGCCCACGTTTTTCCTGGAATCTTCTCCCGGGATGCGGAGTCCGGGCAGGTCCCGGCTCGTGGATTCCTCCCCTCTCCAAATGTCCCAGGGATAACCTGAGCTGGGCGAGCTTGGCCGATGTTTCACCCCACGGAGGTGGGAGCTGCGGTTTTCCAGGGTTTTTTTTGGGAATGACCACCTGGACGGGGTGGGAAAGGGAGCCTGGACATCCCAGGTGCACACCTGGATGATCTGTGGGATCTCGGGTGAGTAAGGCTGCTCCCTCAAGGGTCCCGGGAAAAAAGGGTCAGCCAACAGGACAGGAAATGGAATTTCCAGAGGATCTCTGGAATTCTGGAGACATTTCCAGGAATTCTCATCCCTGGGAATGTCCCGGGCCAGGCTGGACAGGGCTTGGAGAAAGCTGGGATGGTGGGAGGTGTCCCTGATGGTGGAACTGGGTGGGATTTCAGGACCTCTCCCACCCAAACCATCCTGGAACTCTGCGGAAGAACCGTTCACCAAAATTCCACGGATTTCACCCAGAACGAGCAGCGAGTCTCAAGCCAGACACGGGGATTTGGGATGGCCACGGGGATTTGGGATGGGCAAGGAGATTTGGGATGGCCAGAGGGATTTGGGATGGCTAGAGGGATTTGGGATGGCCACGGGCATTTGGGATCTCTATGGGAATTTGGGATGGGCACAGGGATTTGGGATGGCCAGAGGGATTTGGGATGGCCACGGGCATTTGGGATCTCTATGGGAATTTGGGATGGGCACAGGGATTTGGGATGGGCACAGGAATTTGGGATGGCCACGGGGATTTGGGATGGGCAAGGAGATTTGGGATGGCCAGAGGGATTTGGGATGGCCACGGGAATTTGGGATGGCCAGAGGGATTTGGGATCTCTATGGGAATTTGGGATGGCCAGAAGGATTTGGGATGGGCACAGGAATTTGGGATGGCCACGGGGATTTGGGATGGCCCAGGAATTTGGGATGGCCAGAGTGATTTGGGATCTCTATGGGAATTTGGCATGGCCACAGGGATTTGGGATGGGCACAGGGATTTGGGATGGCCCAGTAATTTGGGATGGCCAAGGAGATTTGGGATGGCCATGGGGATTTGGGATCTCTATGGGAATTTGGGATGGCCAGAGGGATTTGGGATGGGCACAGGAATTTGGGATGGCAACAGGGATTTGGGATGGCCATGGGGATTTGGGATGGCCACAGGCATTTGGGATCTCTATGGGAATTTGGGATGGGCACAGGGAATTGGGATGGCCATGGGGATTTGGGATGACCATGGGGGTTTGGGATGGGCACAGAGATTTGGGATGGGCACAGGGATTTGGGATGGGCACAGGAATTTGGGATGGCCATGGGGATTTGGGATCTCTATGGGAATTTGGGATGGCAACAGGGATTTGGGATCTCTATGGGAATTTGGGATGGGCAAGGAGATTTGGGATGGCCATGGGGATTTGGGATGGCCAGAGGGATTTGGGATGGGCACGGGAATCTGGAATGGCCATGGGGATTTGGGATGACCATGGGGATTTGGGATCTCTATGGGAATTTGGGATGGCCATGGGGATTTGGGATGGCCATGGGGATTTGGGATGGCCACAAGGATTTAGGATGGCCACGGGGATTTGGGATCTCTATGGGAATTTGGGATGGCCACAAGGACACTTTCACTCCACGGAAATGTCGGAAAATAGGAAAAGGGAGGATTTTTTTCCTTTCTGTTTTGTTCTGGACGCTGCTGGAAAACCCGCGGGTTTGGGAATCGGAGCTGGGAACGCTCAGCAGCTCCACCCACGATTTCCTCCGAGTTTCCTTCGGCATTTCTGCTTCCTGCCAGGCTGGGATTTGTCTCCAGGGAAAACACGAGGCTGCTCCATGCGAATCCCAGCAAATCCCGCGCCGGGAGCAGGAGCAGCAGCGGGAACAAGCAAAAGATCGGAGATAACCACAGCCGGCCTTATCAGCACCGAGGAAACGGGGAAAATCCCGGTTTTTGGCACCTCGGAGAAATCCTGGAGAAGTTCAGAATTCAGGGAACCAAAGAGTGATTCCCACAGGAAAGATTTTTGTTTTAAATCAGAGAATTGGCAATGTCTTTTCCGGAAGTTCCTGGAGATATTGAGGAGGTAAAAATCCTTGGAAGATGTGGGGATTTCGGGAATGTTCCTCGGTATCCCGGGATGTAACCAAAACCTGCCTTATCAGCACCGAGGAAACGGGGGAAAATCCCACTTTTTAGCACGTTGGAGAAATCCTGGAAAAGTCCTGAATTTAAGGAATGATCCTTACAGCAAAGATTTTTGTTTTAAATCGGAGAATTGGAAATGCGTTTCCTGGAAGTTCCTGGAGATACTGAGGAGGTAAAAATCCTTGGAAAATGCGGGGATTTTGGGAATGCTCCCCATTATCCCGGGATGGTCTGGGTTGGGATGGACCTTGAAGCTCATCCAGGTCCATCCGTGGGCAGGGACACCTCCCACTGTCCCAGGATTTTCCAAGCTGGCCTTGGACACTTCCAGGGATCCCCAAAATCCGGGAAGCCTCTGCCAGGGCCTCGTTCCCTCCGAGAGAACAGGAATTATTTATTTAAAATATAATTAAAAACCCATTTATTATCGCAGAATCTGCTTTGAATCAGAGCTCTGGGAGTGAATTTTGACGTTTTTTCCTAACCTGGGGTCTGCAGCTGCTCCCTGCAGGAGGAATCCGCCCCCAGATCCGCCGGTTTTTAATGGAAAATGCAAGTTGGGATTTGTTCGGGTGGTTTTTTTTTCCCCTCCCTTTTTTCCTGCCGGGAATGCTTCCTGGAGATTCTAAATTGGTGTTTTCACAGCCCCTGTGTCTGGCTCTGTCACGGCACGGCCCCGAGCAGCCACGATCCCGCAGACGGGGTAATTTAAAACACAGATTGGGGAGAAAAAAGGAGATTTTGGGAGTCGTTCGTCAGCTCAGAAACTGCAAAAACATTGGAGGCCCCGGAGATCCGGGATGGGATCGGTGCTGAGCCCCGATCCATGGGGAGAACAACTGGGATGGACCCTGGAATCGCCCTCCAGCATCCCAAAAATCCCTGCTCCAATTAAATCCAGAGGGGGTTTGGTGGGAATGTGGGGATGCAGAACATTCTCGATGGGGCTGGATTTGATGGGAATGTGGGGATGCAGAACATTCCCGATGGGGCTGGATTTGATGGGAATGTGGAGATGCAGAACATTCCCAATGGGGTTGGATTTGGGAATGTGGGGATGCAGAACATTCCCGATGGGGCTGGATTTGATGGGAATGTGGGGATGCAGAACATTCCCGATGGGGCCGGATTTGGGAATGTGGGGATGCAGAACATTCCTGATGGGGCTGGATTTGGGAATGTGGAGATGCAGAACATTCCCGACAGGGCTGGATTTGATGGGAATGTGGAGATGCAGAACATTCCTGACGGGGCTGGATTTGATGGGAATGTGGAGATGCAGAACATTCCGGATGGGGCCGGATTTGATGGGAATGTGGGGATGCAGAACATTCCCAATGGGGTTGGATTTGGGAATGTGGGGATGCAGAACATTCCTGACGGGGCTGGATTTGATGGGAATGTGGGGATGCAGAGCATTCCCGATGGGGCTGGATTTGATGGGAATGTGGGGATGCAGAACATTCCCCATGGGGCTGGATTTGATGGGAATGTGGGGATGCAGAACATTCCCGATGGGGCTGGATTTGATGGGAATGTGGAGATGCAGAACATTCCCGATGGGGCTGGATTTGGGAATGTGGGGATGCAGAACATTCCCGATGGGGCTGATCCCACTTCCCAGCCAGAGAAATAAAATCCAGGGAAGCAGCCACAGCCCCTGAACAGCATTTTGGGGAAAAACCCAACGAAATAAGGCAAGGCAGAATTCCAGAACTGATTTTTGGAGCCCAGATGTGGAGGCGAGGCCCATCCCAGAGATTCCAGATGGGGAGATCCCATCTCGTGGATCCATTCATGATGGAATCATCATCTCCCTGCTGCGCACACAGCCCTGGCCCAGCACCCCGAACACAGGGAAAGGCAGAGCTGGGGGATCTCTGCCTCCAATCCCAGCAAAATGAAATATTTAGGAGATAATTCCGTAACTTCTGCCAGGGTTTATGGAATTGCTGCCCTCCGTGGGCATCAGCAGCGATGGGGACAGGGCCAAGTGTCGGCTCCTCGCCCCCAAACCTGCCCCAGTTCCAGCGTTTGGGAGGTCCGGAGGCTGCTCCAGAGGTGGTGGTTGGAATTCCTGGGCAGGGAGACGGATTTGGGATGAGGCATCCATGATCCGTCCCGTCCCCGTGCGCTCCGGGATGACGGACGGAGAGCCCGCCCAGCTCCTGCAGCTGGGAATCCCGGGGCTGGGCAGGACCTTGGAATGTGCTCATCCATGGGCAGGGACACCCGCGCTGCCCCAGGCTGCGCCGGCCTGGACCCGGCCCCTTCCGGGATGGGGCAGCGCCAAATCCTCTGGGAGCTGGGGCTCCTGGCACCGCCCGGAATGCACAGAACCGAAACGAATCAATCCCAGCTCTTCCACACTGCTGTTCTGGCGGGGAGCACCTCAACCCTGGATGGTTTTTCCCCATTCCCTGGATGTTTTTCCCCAGCCCCTGGGTATTTTTTCCCATTCTCTGGATGTTTTTTCCCATTCCCTGGATATTTTTTCCCCAGCCCCTGGATGTTTTTTCCCATTCCCTCAATGTTTTTTCCCATCCCCTGGATGTTTTTCCCCAGCTCCTGGATGTTTTTTCCCATTCCCTGGGTATTTTTCCCCATTCCCTGGGTATTTTTTCCCATTCCCTCGATGTTTTTTTCCCATTCCCTGGATGTTTTTTCCCATTCCCTGGATGTTTTTTCCCATTCCCTGGATATTTTTTCCCCATTCCCTGGATGTTTTTTCCCATTCCCTGGATGTTTTTCCCATTCCCTGGATGTTTTTTCCCATTCCCTGGATATTTTGTCCCCAGCTCCTGAATGTTTTTTTCCCCATCTCCCGGGGTGATCCCAAGCTGGAGCTCCTGACACCACCAGGAATTCACAGAATTAAAATAAATCAATCCCAGCTCTTCTGAATTTCACCCGTTCGGCTGTTCTGAGCAGGGCACCCCAAACTCTGCATGTTTTTTCTTCAGCTCCTGGATGTGTTTTTCCCCAGCCCCTGGATGTTTTTTTCCCATTCCCTGGATGTTTTTTCCCATCCCCTGGATGTTTTTTTCCATTCCCTGGATGTTTTTCCCATCCCCTGGATGTTTTTTCCCCATCTCCCGGGGTGATCCCAAGCTGGAGCTCCTGACACCACCAGGAATTCACAGAATTAAAATAAATCAACCCCAGCTCTTCCAAATTTCTGTTCTGAGCAGAGCAGGTGGGGAGCACCCCAACCCTGGAGATTTTTTCCCCATTCCCTGGATGTTTTTTCCCATTCCCTGGGTACTTTTCCCCAGCTCCTGGATATTTTTTTCCAGCTCCTGGATGTTTTTTTCCCCAACTCCTGGATATTGTTTTCCCCAGCCCCTGGCTGTTTTTTCCCCAGCTCCTGGATGGTTTCTCCCCAGTTTCTGGATGTTTTTTTTCCCAGCTCCTGGATGGTTTTCCCCAGCTCTTGGGTATTTTTTCCCATCCCCTGGCTGGTTTTTCCCCATCCCCTGGATATTTTTTTCCCCAGCTCCTGGATATTTTTTCCCCATCTCCTGGCAGGTTTTTCCCCATCCCCTGTCTGGTTTTTCCCCATCCCCTGGCTGGTTTTTCCCCATCCCCTGTCTGGTTTTTCCCCATCCCCTGTCTGGTTTTTCCCCATCCCCTGGCTGGTTTTTCCCCAGCCCCTGGCTGTTTTTTTTCCCCAGTTTCTGGCTGGTTTTTCCCCATCCCCTGGATGTTTTTCCCCATCCCTTGTCTGGTTTTCCCCATCCCCTGGATGTTTTTCCCCATTCCCTGTCTGGTTTTTCCCCAGCCCCTGGCTGTTTTTTTTTCCCCAGCCCCTGGCTGTTTTTTTTTCCCCATCCCCTGGCTGTTTTTTTTCCCCAGTTTCTGGCTGGTTTTTTCCCCAGTTTCTGGCTGTTTTTTTCCCATCTCCTGGGTGTTTTTCCCGGCTCCCGGGCTGATCCCGAGCTGCCTCCCACCGAGGATCCCCCCCTGCTCCATCCCTGGCCCGGGGCCGTTTCCATTCCCCCGGGCATGGAAATGAGCTCCAGCCGCGCATTCCGGGGATGAGAGGAGGGGAACCCGCTCCGGGCCCTGGTGCGGGAGATGAGGACACGGGGCTGGCGCGGGGCTGAGCAACAGCCGGGGCGCGCGGATAACGCGGGCCGACGGACACGGACGGATGGACGGACACGGACAGACGGACGGAGCGCGGCCCCGAGCCCGGCCCGGGATTCGCTGAGCGGGGTCGGTGCTGGAGGAAGAACCGGCAGCCCTGGGACAGGGAGGAGCCCCGGGAGCTCATCCCGCGGGATCCCAGGCTGGATCCCCTGGATCCCAGGCTGGAGTCACTGAATCCCAGTGTGGATTCCCTGGATCCCAGGCTGGAGTCGCTGAATCCCAGTCTGGATTCCCTGGATCCCAGTTTGGATTCGCTCTATCCCAGTCTGGATTCACTGAATCCCAGTTTGGATTCGCTGAATCCCAGTCTGGATTTGCTGAATCCCAGTTTGGAATTGCTGAATCCCAGTCTGGATTCACTGAATCCCAGTTTGGATTCTCTGAATCCCAGTTTGGATTCGCTGAATCCCAGTTTGGATTCTCTGAATCCCAGTCTGGATTTGCTGAATCCCAGTGTGGATTTCAGAATCCCAGTTTGGATTCCCTGAATCTCAGTTTGGATTTGCTTAATCCCAGTTTGGATTCACTAAATTCCAGTATGGATTTGCCAAATTCCAGTTCGGGTTTCCTGAATCCTACTTTGGATTGGCTGAATCCCAGTTTAGATTTGCTGAATCCCAGTCTGGATTCACTGAATTCCAGTCTGGATTTGCAGAATCCCAGTATGGAGTTGCTGCATTCCGTTTTGGACTTGCTGAATCCCAGTCTGGATTTGCAGAATTCCAGTTTGGGTTTCCTAAATCCCAGTTTGGATTCCCTGAATCCCAGTTTGGATTTGCTGAATCCCAGTTTGGATTCCCTGAATCCCCGTTTGGATTTTCTGAATTCCAGTCTGGATTTGCTGATCCCAGTCTGGATTTGTTGAATCCCAGTTTGGATTTGCAGAATTCCAGTTTGGATTCCCTGAATCCCAGTTTGGATTTGCTGAATCCCAGTGTGGATTTGCTGAATCCCAGTTTGGATTTGCTGAATCCCAGTCTGGATTTGTTGAATCCCAGTTTGGATTTGCTGAATTCCAATGTGGATTCCCTGAATCCCAGTTTGGATTCCCTGAATCCCAGTTTGGATTTGCTGAATTCCATTCTGGATTCGCAAATGTTCACAGCTCTGATCCAGCCCCGCTTCCAACGCTGGGAATTTCAGATCCTCGGGAAAAAAATGATTTAATCTGATTTCTAAATAATTCCCAAACCAACCTAAGTTCAGAAATTGTGGATTTCAGGGTTTTTGGGAGGGAAGGGAAAGGAAATTTCAAGGAAAGGAAAGGAAATGTCAAGGAAATTTCATGGAAAGGAAAGGAAATTTCAAGGAAAGGAAAGGTCAAGGAAAGGAAAGGAAATTTCAAGGAAAGGAAATTTCAAGGAAATTTCAAGGAAAGGAAATTTCAAGGAAATTTCAAGGAAATTTCAAGGAAATTTCAAGGAAAGGAAAGGAAAGGAAAGGAAAGGAAAGGAAAGGAAAGGTCAAGGAAAGGAAAGGAAAGGAAAGGAAAGGAAAGGAAAGGAAAGGAAAGGAAAGGAAAGGAAAGGTCAAGGAAAGGAAAGGAAAGGAAAGGAAAGGAAAGGAAAGGAAAGGAAAGGAAAGGAAAGGAAAGGAAAGGAAAGGAAAAAGGAAAAAGGAAAAAGGAAAAAAGGAAAGAAGGAATTCTCCATGTTCCATAAGGATTCCCCACATTCCTTGTATTTCCAGCCCCTCGTGGACACCAGGGAGCAAATTCTGGAATTGTTTCCCTGAGGTTTGGGAGGGGTTTTGAAAAGGGCAAAAGAGAAGCAAATTCGGAGACGATAAAACCGAGAGCCCAAAACATCCCCAAAAACCACCCCAAAAAAAACCCCCGGCAGAAGGCGGAGCAAGCCGGCGGCGATTCCTGGGAAATGGGAAAGCCGGGATTGCAGAGCTGGATAACGCAGGGAGGCCCCCAGGGCGCTCCCGGCTGGAATGCCGAGCAGCACAACGGCGCCGCCGGAGCAGAAAATGACCAGAAACGGGCAAAGAGATGAACAAAAATGGACATTTCTGAGAGGGGAGGGGCAGCTCCCGACTGCCGCTGGAAGGGCTCGGAATGCCGGGAAAAGGGGAAATCCTTGCTGGGAATGTTCATGCCCAGGGGGCCGGGGTAGGGTCTGGGTGTGCTTTGGGGCAAGGATGGACATGAAGGGGTTAAAAATGATCCAGGGAAAAACAGCCAGGGATAATGGGATCCAGGGATAACGGGATCCAGGGATAAACAGCCAGGGATAACGGGATCCAGGGATATCAGCATCCACGGATAACGGGATCCAGGGATAACAAAATCCAGGGATAACGGGATCCAGGGATAAACAGCCAGGGATAAACAGCCAGGGATAACGGGATCCAGGGATATCAGCATCCAGGGATAATGGGATCCAGGGATAACAGGATCCAGGGATAACAAAATCCAGGGATATCAGCATCCAAGGATAATGGGATCCAGGGACATCAGCATCCAGGGATAATTGGATCCAGGGAAAACAACATCCAGGGATAATTGGATCCAGGGATAACAGGATCCAGGGATAATGGGATCCAGGGATAATGGGATCCAGGGATAACAGGATCCAGGGATAATGGGATCCAGGGATAACGGGATCCAGGGATAATGGGATCCAGGGATAATGGGATCCAGGGAAAAAACCCAGGGGGATAAACATCCAGGGATAATGGGATCCAGGGACATCAGCATCCAGGGAAAAAAAAACCCGGGGATAATGGGATCCAGGGAAAACAAAATCCACAGGTAATGGGATCCAGGGAAAATGGGATCCAGGGAAAATGGGATCCAGGGATATCAACATCCAGGGGAAAAACATTCAGGGATAATAGTATCCAGGAATATAAGCATCCAGGGAAAACAACATCCATGGATAATGGGATCCAAGGATATCAGAAACCAGGGAAAATGGGATCCATGGATAACGGGATCCAGGGATAATGGGATCCAGGGATATCAGCATCCAGGGAATATGGGATCCAGGGATAACGGGATCCAGGGATATCAGCATCCAGGGAATATGGGATCCAGGGATAATGGGATCCAGGGATAATGGGATCCAGGGATATCAGCATCCAGGGAATATGGGATCCAGGGATAACGGGATCCAGGAATAACAGCATCCAGGGAAAATCACTCCCTGTCTGTTCAGACTGACACCAAACAGGAATAGGAAAACCCCTGGGAGACGGAATCATGGAATTTCAGAATCCAGGCGGAATTCCCAGTTCAGACTGACGCCAAACACGAACTGGAACAGGGAAACCACTGGGAGAGGGAATCCTGGAATTCCGGAAGGGACCTTAAATCCCATCCCATTCCAGCCCCGGCACCTCCCACCATTCCCGGTTACTCCAGACGTTCCCCGGACACTCCCAAGGACGGAGCAGCCGCAGCTGCCCTGGGAACAAGCAGCAAACGGAGCCCGGAAAATCCAGAACATTCCGTGGAGCGCCCGGCTCCTCCTGCCCGCTGCTCCCACCCTCCCTCCGACCCTCAGCCAGCATCCAGGACAATCCCAGGAATTCGGATCTGACCAGCAGCACGGATCCAAGCTGCGGATTTCTGCTTTTTGGGGGTTTTTTTTGGGATTTTTTTGGTGGGGCAGCAGAAAATGAGGAATTTTTTCCCAAAAAACTCCTCTGGATCAGAACTCTGCTGTTAAATCCCCTAAAATTCTTATGGCAAGAAGAACGATATAATTAGTTATAATTTATAAGTAATTATAATTTATATATTATAATTTATAAATAAATTCTTGATATAAATAATAATATAATTATTGTATAATATAAATAATATATTATACAATATAATAATTATATCATCATTATATAATATAATGTATAATAATTAATATAACTTATAAATAAGTTATCAATTATTAAATATAATAATATATAATATATAACAATACAATGTTATATATATTATATATTATGTATAATATATTATATATAATATAATATATATATAATATATATAAAATATAATAATATAAATTCTTTATTAAATAAGTTATTAATTATAATTGATATTAAATGATTGTATTCCAGAGGGTGAAACAGCTCCCCAGGGAATTGCCACATTCCCAAGGTTCCAGCAGGGATTCCTGGACATTCAACATTTCCATCCACATGGAAAAGCTTCCTCAGGCTCCCAAAAACCCCAATTTTGGATCCAATCTCAATTCTGACCCAAATCTCCCAGGGAAAGGAGGAAAAGCTCCAGGTTTTTCTCCCAGCTCCTTTCTCTGGGACAATTCCGGATTAATCCTCCCTGACCCGAGGAACGCTCCCAGCCCTGGAGTTATTTTCAGATTAAGATGAAAATATCCCCAAAAAAATCCCCCAGAACCCCCGGGAAGAGCAGGAATACCTGAAATCACGGCGATTTTCCGGGCCCCGTGCTCCTCCCTGGCGATCCGCTCCGCCTCCTCCATCAGCAGCATCCCAAACCCCTGGAACGGCGGGAAAAAAAAAAAAGGGGAAAAAAAAGGGAATTTCGGTCAAAACAGAAGCCACGAGGAGCAAGGTCAGGACGTGGAGACGGGCTCCAAAAAAAAAATTCCGGATTTTTGGAATGATGGTGGATATTGCAGGAGGATGGAGATAAACAAGGAATTCCTCCTCGTGGTGGAATTTTCTTCACTGGAATTTCTGATGGGATCTCCATGGCAGGAGCGGGATGGGGGAAAAATCCCCTGATGGAAAACGACCCTGGAATTTTACACTGGAAATCCCCAGGGCCAGAGGGCAGGGATAGGTGGGATACGGGGGAGGAATTCCTGGCTGGAATTCCCTCCTATCTGGGAATTTCTTCCCAAGACCCGATCCCAAATTCCCTCCATTCCCAGCTCTCCCCGCCTGGCATTGGATCCATCCCCATCCCAGCTCCTCTCCGGGATGGAATTTTGGGAATTCCCTGGGAATTCGGGACTCCAGGAAGGGTCTCCCTTCCCTTTTCCATCCCCAAATCCCATAAAAATCCCCGGGGATGGATCCTGAGTGTCCTGGATCCCAGAATCCCGGAATGGTTTGGGATGGGATCCGTGGACCTTCAGTCCCATCCCATTCCCACCCTGACACATCCAAGGGTGCTCCAGCCTTTCCTGGGACACTCCCGGGGATCCAGGGGCAATTCCTGGGAATTCTGATCCAGCAGGAAGAACCCATCCCACAAAATTCCCTTTGGAGGAACCCCAGGCAGCACCAAACCCAACCTCCCCTTCCCGGAGGGAATTGCTGCGGGTTCCAGGAAATTCCAATGGAATTCCTCCAATCAGCAGGAATTAATTAACAAAGGAGATCCAAAGGCTCCTGAGGGCTGGGAATGAAACAGCTCCAGGAGCATCCAGAAGGGAATTTTTTTAAAATTTAAAATCCAGGAAGGAAATTTTTTAAAATCTGAAGGAATTTTGTTCGATCTCAGAGCTCCTGCAATGGCTGGAACGTGATCCCATTGGGAAAAAAAAACCCCAAAACACTGGGAAGCAGCAGAATTCCAGCAAAAAGGAGATGGAATCCCATCCCGGCTTGATCCCAACTCGGAGCAAACGAGCGGAATGAAATAAAACTCCAATTTATGACTGGAATGTGATCCCATTGGGAAAAAAAACCCCAAAACACTGGGAAGCAGCAGAATTCCAGCAAAAAGGAGCTCAAATCCCACCCTGGTTTGATCCCAACTCGGAGCAAACGAGCGGAATGAAATAAAACTCCAATTTTTTTTGTGACGGAAGGAGATGGAATGGTGGAAGGAGGTGAGACCAGAGGGAAATCTGGGCCTGCCGGGGGTACCTGGTGCTGGAATTTGGAGGGATCCCGGCTGCTGAACATGATCCCATTGGGAAAAAAAACCCCAAAAAACTGGGAAGCAACAGAATTCCAGCAAAAAGGAGCTCAAATCCCACCCTGGCTCTATCCCAACTTGGAGCAAATGAGTGGAATGAAATAAAACTAAATAAAACTCCATTTTTTTTTTCCATGAGGGAAGGAGATGGAATGAGGATGGAATGCTGGAACGAGGTGGGAGCAGAGGGAAATCTGGGCCTGCCGGGGGTACCTGGTGCTGGAATTTAGAGGGATTCCGGCTGCTGAACGTGATCCCATTGGGAAAAAAACCCAAAAAACTGGGAAGCAGCAGAATTCCAGCAAAAAGGAGCTCAAATCCCACCCTGGTTTGATCCCAACTCGGAGCAAACGAGCAGAATGAAATAAAACTCCAATTTTATGATTGGAACGTGATCCCATTGGGAAAAACCCCAGAAAACTGGGAAGCAGCAGAATTCCAGCAAAAAGGAGCTCGAATCCCATCCTGGTTCGATCCCAGCTCGGAGCAAACGAGCGGAATTAAATAAAACTCCAATTTTTTTTTTTCCCCGTGAGGGAAGGAGGTGGAATGGTGGAAGGAGGTGAGACCAAAGAGAAATCTGGGACTGCCGGGAGTACCTGGTGCTGGAATTTGGAGGGATCTGCTGAACACGATCCCATTGGGAAAAAAACCCCCAAAACACTGGGAAGCAGCAGGATTCCAGCAAAAAGGAGCTCGAATCCCAGCCTGGCTCCATCCCAGCTCGTACCTGGTGCTGGAATTTGGCGGGGTCCCGGCTGCTGACGGGCACCACGCTGCCGTAGACGTGCAGCTCCCGGACGACGGAGGCGCCGGCGCGGAGCTCGGGGCGGAAGGACTGCGGGGAGCTCTTGCGGAGGCGCAGCAGCCCCACCAGGATGTCCTGCTCCGGGTCCTCGTAGGACAGGAACGTCTCCCAGCCCCCGTTGGCCACGTAATCCCGGCGGATCAGCTCCAGCTGGAGGAGGAGGGAAAAGCGAGATGTGAGACGGAGGCTGGTTCTGTGCCGGGTACGTGAATGTGAGCAAATAGGAACGGATTCCAGTGGATTCCAGTGGAACTGGAGCCAGTGTGATTCCAGATGGGAACTTGGAATTGGCCACGCAATCCCGGCGGATCAGCTCCACCTGGGATCGGAGCGGGATGGATGAGGAGGAGGAGGAGGGAAAAGGGAAGATGTGAGAGGGAGGCTGGTTCTGTGCCGGGTACGTGAATGTGAGCAAATAGGAATGGATTCCAGTGGAATCCAGTGGAACTTGGAATTGTGGAGCAAATAGGAATGGATTCCAGTGGAATCCAGTGGAACTTGGAATTGTGGAGCAAATAGGAATGGATTCCAGTGGAATCCAGTGGAACTTGGAATTGTGGAGCAAATAGGAATGGATTCCAGTGGATTCCAGTGGAACTTGGAATTGTGGAGCAAATAGGAATGGATTCCAGTGGAATCCAGTGGAACTTGGAATTGTGGAGCAAATAGGAATGGATTCCAGTGGATTCCAGTGGAACTTGGAATTGTGGAGCAAATAGGAATGGATTCCAGTGGATTCCAGTGGAACTTGGAATTGTGGAGCAAATAGGAATGGATTCCATGGAGCCAGTTTGATTCCAGATGGGAACTTGGAATTGGCCGCGCAATCCCGGCGGATCAGCTCCACCTGGGCCGGGAATAGGATGGACAAGGAGGGAAAGGAGGGAAAAAAGGAAAATGTGTGGGGAGACTGAAGCTGATCCCGTGGATTCACAAAACAAACAGGAGGGGATTCCCCAAAGCCAGTTTGATTCCAGATGGGAATTTGGAATTGGTCGCATGATCCCTATGGATCAGCTCCACCTGATCTGGGAGGAGGATGGATGAGGAGGGAAAGGGGGGAAAAAGGAAAATGTGAGAGTGAAGCCAATTCCATGGATCCATAAATATGGCTCAGAGCAAACAGGAAGGGATTCCCCAAAGCCAGTGTGATTCCAGATGGGAATTTGGAATTGGCCACGCGATCCCAATGGGACAAGGAGGAAAAGGAGGGAAAATGGAAAATGTGAGAGTGAAGCCGATTCCATGGATCCACAAATATGGCTCGGAGCAAACAGGAAGGGATTCCCCCAAGCCAGTGTGATTCCAGATGGGAATTTGGAACTGGCCACGTAATCCCGATGGATCAGCTCCACCTGGGCCGGGAGTGGGATGGATGAGGAGGGAAAGGAGGGAAAAAAGGAAAATGTGTGGGGAGCCCAAAGCTGATCCCATGGATTCGTTGATATTCTTCCCAGCAAACACAAAGAACTTCCCTAAATCCAGTTTAATTCCAGATGGGAATCCCACCTCTGGCACAGAATCCTGGAATGGTTTGGGTGGGAAGGGACCTTCGGTCCCACCCCATTCTCAGGACACCTTCTGCCATCCCAGGTGCTCCGGCCTTTCCTTGGACACTGCCAGGGATTCTCTGGGAATTCCAGCCCAGCCAGGAATCCCCTCCCAAATCCCACCCCAAGCTCCCCTTTCCCAGGGAATTCCCTCCATTCCCAGCTCTCCCAGCCTGGCATTGGATCCATCCCCATCCCAGCTCCTCTCCGGGAAGGAATTTTGGGATACAGGGGCTTCCCTGGGAACTGGGGACTCCAGGAAGGGTCTCCCTTCCCACTTTTCCATCCCTGAATTCCATAAGGAATCCCCTCAGGATGGATCCTGAGTGTCCTTGATCCCAGACTCTGGAATGGTTTGGGATGGGATCCATGGACCTTCAATCCCATCCCATTCCCAGCCCTGATCCCAGACTGCTCCAAACCCTTTCCAGGCCGTCCCTCAACACTTCAGGGACAATTCCCTGTCCCCCAAACCTTCCCTTTTCCCTGTGAAATCCCATTAAATATCTGGAACTTGTCTGGGCCCACACCAGCCCCAAAATGTGCTTTGTTTATTTATTCCTCGTTATCCCCAGAGGATCCCTCTGTTTTCCAGGAGCTGGGATCGGACCCCTCTTGGATCCGTCACTCCGAGGTCTCCTCGCAGCAGCAATTTCATCCTTCAGCCTTCCCAGCCCCTCCTGACAGCTCCATAAAAACCCAGGCGTGGAAAAACCACCCCAAAATTCCGGTTTCTGTCACAGAACCCAGCCCCCCCGGAGCCGTTCAATTAGAGAACGGCGATTAATTAATTAATTGATAAATGGATTGATTAATCCGAGCCAGGATCCCTCTCCCATCAGGGGGACGATGTTGGTTGTTCACAGAGCGCCCCAAACATCCATGGAAAAACGCTTTTCCCGGGATTCCTGCTCCTGCCCGTCACTCGCCCATCCCCGAACAAAGGGAATTTTCCGCTTGGAAAAGCGCGGGATGAGCTCCCCCTCCCCAGATTTGCAATTCAAATGAGATCCGGCAGAAACGCGGGAAAAAAATCCCCGATTCCCGGGAGCCGGGGCGGCCTCGGATCCCTGCGGGAATCCGGGAAAAACGGGGAGATTTATTGGGATTTTTGATTTGAGTATTTCAGTCATCATAAAGGAAAAATAATAATAAAAAAAAAAAAGGGAATAAAATTCCCTGGAATCTCTGACTGGAAAAAATCTTCTGAACTCAGGGATTGTTCTCCAAACTCCTCGAAGCCTGAGGAATCTGTGGGATTCCAAAGCAGGAATGAAGAGGAAATTCAGGAATTTGTGGCTCAGCTTGGGAATTGGGATGGGGAGGAGGGTTTGGAAGTGGATTCCTGATCCAGCTTTTCCCAGCACCCCGACAATTCCAGATGGAATTGAATTTATTGGAAGTAAAATCCAGAATCACTCGGGGCCTTCCTGAACGTCAGCAGAGGAACGGGAAGAGGGAATTCCTGGGATATGGGAATTTCCAGGATATGGGAATTTCCAGGATGTGAGAATTCCCAGGATATGGAAACTTCCAGGATATGGGAATTTCCAGGACATGGATATTCCTGGGACATGGAAATTCTCAGGATATGGGAATTCCTAGGACATGGAAATTCTCAGGATATGGAATTCCATGGATATGGAAATTTCCAGGACATGGATATTCCCAGGCTATGGGAATTCCCAGGATATAGACATTCCCAGGATATGCAGATTAACAGAATATGGGAATTCCTAGGATGTGGACGTTCCCAGGATATGGGAATTCCTGGGATATGGGAATTCCTGGGATATGAATAATCCCAGGATATGGAAATTCCCTGCACATGGAAATTCCCAGGACATGGACATTTCCAGGATATGGGAACTCCCTGGATATGGGAATTTCCAGGATATGGGAATTCCCTGGATATGGGAATTTCCAGGATGTGGGAATTCCCAGGACGATCCCGTTCCAGCCCAAGGCATTCCAGGATTCTGGAATTTCCTGACAGGGAAGCTTCGATCCCGCAGTGCAGGTTTTCCTTTCTCTCCCACGAGCCAAACCCTCCTCCTATGGATCATTTTAGGATTTTGGGGCTGGTGGGCACCCCCAAAGGTGTGAGCAGAATCAATGCGCTCACAGGAAAATGCAGGTTTAAACAGAAATCAGTATTTACACTTACAAATACACTTTTATATATCTATATAAAATATATAATAAATATAAACATTTATATTTGTATTTATTATATATTTTATAGATATAAAAGTATATATATACTTCATATTTTTATATATTATAGATATTTTTCTTATATATTTTTTATATATAACAGTATATATTTCTAAATAATATATTAAAATATATATATATTATATAGTATATAATTTGTATATAATGTATAATATATAATATATAATATATTATATATTATATATATTTATATATTGTTTATATTTGGGATAGGATGTATAAATATATGTAAAATATGTATAATATATAATATATATCATATACACAACACATTTTTATACATTATCTATATATTACCTATATATTATATATATATTATGTGCACATATATTGCGTACATTGTATATAACACTATATATAACATTATATACATTATATATAACACTATATGTAATATTATATATATATTAAATATAACATTATATATATAATTATATTATATATAATACATATATATTATATACAACATATAATATATATGTTATATAAATATATAATATATAAAATGCATATAATAGAAATACAAAATGTATATTTATTTATAGTTATATTTATAGTTACATTTGCATTTACATTTACATTTATATATGCATTTTATTACACATTTTTTCACATTTAAATCCATGTTTAAATCTCCACTGTTTGCCTAAAAACCATGGAAATTCCCCCAAAAAAGCTCTAAATTCACTCGTCCTTACTCCCAACAGACACAGGGTGGCATTGGATTTCCCAAATTCCCAAAATTCCGATTTTTACAGGGAGAAAAGGGGAGCTGTGAGTCTTCTATGGAATACACCCCACTCCCAGGGCAGGTTCACAGCTCCATGAATTTCCTCAGGAACCGATAAAAATTGGGATTTTTACCTGGTAGGGCCTCACTTTGTGGTGGATCTCCTGAATTCCGACCTCCCGAGTCCGCACGTCGCGGCACTGGGAAAACAGGAGGGGAAGGAAGGAAAGCCCTGAGCACGGAAAATTCCAGAAAATTCCAGAAAATTCCAGAAAATTCCAGAAATTCCCTGGTTCCAGACCTCTGGGGATGGATCCTGAGTGTCCTGGATCCCAGAATCCCGGAATGGTTTGGGATGGGATCCATGGACCTTCAATCCCATCCCATTCCCACCCCGCAATTCCGGGATTTTCCAGCCTTTCCTTGGACACTGCCAGGGATTCTCTGGGAATTCCAGCCCAAATCCCTCCCAGATTTGAAGGGTTTTTTTTGGGATTTTGGGGAATTTTTTGGGGATTGACCTTTTCTGCAAGATTTGGGAATTTTTGTATTTTCTTGGGGATTTGGGGTTTTTTTAAATGGATTTGGGGTTTTTTGGGATAAAACCAGGAGTTCCTTCCCAAATCCCATTTTTCCCCTCCCCAGGGAATTCCCTCCATTCCCAGCCTGGCGTTGGATCCATCCCCATCCCAGCTCCTCTCTGGGAAGGAATTTTGGGAATTCCCTGGGAATTGGGGACTCCAGGAAGGGTCTCCCTTCCCTTTTCCATCCCCGAATTCCATAAAAATCCCCGGGGATGGATCCTGAGTGTCCTGGATCCCAGAATCCCGGAATGGTTTGGGATGGGGCTCAGATGTCAGAGTTTCCCTCCAGCTCTTCCCTCAGGGAAAGAGAAAGGAAGAGAATTTCAAAAGGAAATTGTTCCCCTCTTTTTCCTCTGATTTCAGGGCTCCAATTCTGGTCCAAACAATGGGGAAAAAAAAGGGGAAAAAAATAGGAAAAATGGAGAAAAATGGGGGGGGGATGGGGGGAAAAATGGGGAAAAAAAAGGAGAAAATGGGATTTCAACTCCCACTTTCCATGTGCATTCAGGAGAGGGGTGGAAAGGGAAAACCGAATTCTTCCCAAAAAAAGCAGCTTTTCAGTGAGGTGCTTTTTACTAATTTCGGTTTTTTTTTTTTTTTGGTTTTTTTTTTTTTAGAGCCTTTTAAGCCAAATTTGGCTGTTTTGGGTTTTTTTTTTAATGCCAAATCTGGTTATTTTGGGATTTTTTTTTAATGCCAAATCTGGTTCTTTTGGGATTTTTTTAAGCCAAATCTGATTCTTTTAGTTTTTTTTTTTTAAAGCCAAATCTGGTTATTTTGTTTTTTTTTTTTTTTTAATGCCAAATCTGGTTCTTTTGGGTTTCTTTAAGCCAAATCTGGTTCTTTTGGGGTTTTTTAAGGCAAAATCTGGTTCTTTTAGTTTTTTTTAAAGCCAAATCTGATTATTTTGGTTGTTTTTTAAAGCCAAATTTGATTATTTTGGTTTTTGGTGTCTTTTTTAAAGCCAAATCTGATTCTTTAGGTTGATTTTTTTTAAGCCAGATTTGGTCCTTTTGGGTTTTTTTTAAGCCAAATCTGAATTTTTTTTTTTCACCAAATCTGATTCTTTGGGGTTTTTTTAAAAAGCCAAATCTGTTTGGTTTTTTTTTTAATGCCAAATCTACTTTTTTTTGGTTTTTTTTAAGCCAAATCTGGTTCTTTTGGGTTTTTCATCTCCTGATTTGGGTGGAGCCATCAAATCTCCTTCAACACAACCGGAGAGGATTTTTCTTCATTATTTATTATTTTAAAAAACAAATAAACATTTTATTATATTTTATTACAGATAGATAGAAATTATTTATAAAACATTTATCAAATATTTTAAATAATTATTAATTTTATTTTTTTATTTTAAATTTACCTGTGTGCCAAGGTCCTTCATCCTGGCCAGGGCGAGCTCCCTCAGGTTCCCGTGCTCCACCCCGGAACTCACCAGAGGCATTGGGATATCCCTGCAGCAAAAATAAAAATAAAGGAGGAAAATCCAAATTTTGAACAGCTCCATCAGCGGAGAATTCACCAAAAAACTCCATCGGCCAAAATCCCGAATCGCTGAACTCCTGAATTTGCTGAATTCCTTTTTGGTTTCAAGGCTTTGGTTGAGTTGGAAATAAAAAAACCCCAAATAAAAAACCCCAAATAAAAAAAAACCCAAATAAAAAAAAAACCCAAATGAAAGCAGGAGGAAAATGAAGGGAAAAGTAAAAATGGGAAATGAAGAAACATGCAAAGAAGAAGTCAGAGATTTTTTTTTAAGAGGAAAAAAATCTGAATATAAATCTTTAACAATCCTAAAAATGGGGTTTTGCTCTCAGTTCTTCAATTAATTGGGAATCTGGGGGGAAAAAAAAAGGGATCATCCATGTGTTCTTCATCAGCTGCTGCTGGAGAGCAGAAATTGGGAAATTCGGGGAAAATCCACCAGAATCACAACAGTTCCATGGTGGGGTTTGGGTATTTCCCTTAAAACGGTCACTGGTCACCAAAATCCCTCAGATTTACACCCAAATTCCACCTGTTCACCCAAAATTCCACCTGTTCACCCAAAATCCCTCAGATTTCCATTAAAATCCCTCAGATTTACACTAAAATTCCATCTTTTCATCCCAAAATTCCTCAGATTTCCACCCAAAATTCCACCTGTTCATCCAAAATCCCTCAGATTTCCACCAGAATTCCACCTGTTCAACCAAAATCCCTAATTTACACCCAAATTCCACCTGTTCACCCAAAATTCCACCAAAATTCCACCTGTTCACCCAAAATCCCTCAGATTTCCACCAAAATCCCTCAGATTTCCACCAAAATCCCTCAGATTTCCACCAAAATTCCACCTGTTCACCCAAAATTTCTCATTTCAATCAAAATCCCACCTGTTCACCCAAAATCCCTCAGATTTCCTCCAAAATCCCTCAGATTTCCACCAAAATTCCACCTGTTCACCCAAAATTTATCATTTCAACCAGAATTCCACCTGTTCACCCAAAATCCCTCAGATTTCCATTAAAATCCCTCAGATTTCCACCCAAATTCCACCTATTCATCCCAAAATCCCTCAGATTTCTGCCAAAATCCCTCAGATTTCCATTAAAATTCCACCTATTCATCCAAAATTTCTCATTTCCACCAAAATTACATCTGTTCATCCCAAAATCCCTCATATTTCCACCAAAATCCCTGATTTGCACCAAAATTCCACCTGTTCACCAAAATTCCACTAAAATTCCACCTGTTCACAAAAATCCCTCAGATTTCCACCAAAATTCCACCTGTTCACAAAAATCCCTGATTTCCCCCAGAATTCCATCTGTTCACCCAAAATTCCACGAAAATTCCACCTGTTCGCCCAAAATCCCTCAGATTTCCACCAAAATTCCACCTATTCATCCCAAAATCCCTCAGATTTCCATCAAAATCCCTCAAAATTCCACCTGTCCACACCAAATCCCTCAGATTTCCACCAAAATTCCATCTGTTCATCCAAAATTTCTCATTTCAACCAGAATTCCACATGTTCAGCCCAAATCCCTCAGATTTCCACCCAAAATTCCATGTGTTCACAAAAATCCCTGATTTCCACCAAAATCCCTCAGATTTCCACCAAAATTCCATCAGTTCATCCCAATCCCCCAGATTTCCACCAAAATCCCTGATTTCCACCAAAATTCCACCTGTACATCCAAAATTTCTCATTTCAACCAGAATTCCACCTGTTCAACCAAAATCCCTCAATTTCCAACCAAAATTCCATGTGTTCACAAAAATCCCTGATTTCCACCAAAATTCCTCAGATTTCCACCAAAATCCCTCAGATTTCCATTAAAATTCCATCTGTTCACCCAAAATCCCTCAGATTTCCACCAAAATCCCTCAGATTTCCACCCAAATTCCATCTTTTCACCCCAAATCCCTCAGATTTCCAGGGAAATCAGGAACAGAAATTCAGTTTGCACCAGGTTGGTCCCAAATGTTCCTGGCTGAGTTTTCCTTCTTTTTTCTGAATATCCCAAAAGCTGAATATCCCAAAAACTGATTAATAAATGAATAAATGAATAAATGAATAAATGAATAAATGAATTAATCCAGGCTGCTTTTCCATCCCTCTCCACCCGGCAGATCCATGGAATGAATTCCTGGTGGATTTTCCTGGATAATTCCGTGGTTTGGCAGGAACTGGGTAAAAAAATCAAGGAATTTAAAAAAGTCCTGAACTTGGGAAAAGGGGGAAAAAACCCCAAATTTATTTTATTTTATAGAACAAAAACGAAAGGGCTGGAAAGGACCTAAAACCCCATCCCAAGCCCCATCCTGGAATTATTCCAGGGATGGGCATTCCCAAAAATTCCTTCCCAAAATTCCCCACATCCCATTCCCTGCCCCTCCAAGCTTTCTCTGGGAAAAGGAAAAAAATTTTTGCTTTTTTCCTATAAATCCAAAAAATTATTTGTTTTTTTTTTCCTATAAATCCACAAAAAATTTTTTTTCCTATAAATCCACAAAATAATTTGTTTTTTTTCCTATAAATCCACAAATTATTTGGGTTTTTTTCCTATAAATCCACAAAATTTTTTAGTATTTTCCAATAAATCCACAAAATTATTTGGTATTTTCCAATAAATCCACAAAATATTTGTTTTTATCCTATAAATCCACAAATGATTTGGTTTTTTCTATAAATCCACAAAATTATTTGTTTTTTTTCCTATAAATACACAAAATTCTTTGGTTTTTTTTCCTATCAATCCACAAATTATTTAGGTTTTTTCCTATAGATCCACAAAATCATTTGGTTTTTTTTCCTATAAATCCACAAATTTATTTCATTTTTTTCCTATCAATCCACAAATTATGTTTTTTTCCGATAAATCCACAAAATTATTTGGTTTTTTTTCCTACAAATCCACAAATTATTTGGTATTTTCCAATAAATCCACAAAATAATTTGCTTTTATCCTATAAATCCACAAATGATTTGGTTTTTTCCTATAAATCCACAATTTTTTTTTCTTTTTTCCTATCAATCCACAAAATTATTTGGGTTTTTTTCCTATAAATCCAGAAATTTTTTTTTCTTATAAATCCAAAAAATTATTTGGTTTTTCCTATAAATCCACAATTTTTTTTCTTTTTTCCTACAAATCCACAAAATTCTTTGGCTTTTTCCTATAAATCCAAAAATTATTTGGTTTTTTTCCTATAAATCCACAAAATAATTTGTTTTTTTTTTCCTATAAATCCACAAAATTATTTGGTTTTTTTCCTATAAATCCATAAATTATTTGTTATTTTCCTGTAAATCCACAAAATTATTTGGTTTTTTTTTCCTATAAACCCACAAATTATTTTTTTTTCTATAAATCCAAAAATTATTTGGTTTTTTTTCTATCAATCCACAAAATAATTTGATTTTTTCCTATAAATCCACAAAATTATTTGGTTTTTTTCCCTATAAATCCACAAAATTATTTGGATTTTTTCCTATAAATCCAGAAATTATTTGGTTTTTTTTTCCTATAAATCCATAAATTATTTGTTTTTTTTCCCTATAAATCCACAAAATAATTTGGTTTTTTCCCTATCCATCCCGGCTGGGTGGATTTTCCCTCCAGGAACAGAGACTGAAGAATCCTGACCGGAGTTTTTAGCTCAAACCCAGGGAATTGTAACCAAAATCCCAATTATTAAAATTATTAAACCTGATTCAAATGAAGGCCCAGGTTCATTGCACCTCCTGTTCTCCCAAAATTCGGGAAATGGTTCCCGATATTCCCATTCCTTGGCTTTCCTCGGATCGGGACTTGCAGGGAAATTCTGGATCCGGCTCTCGGCTCCGCCCCGTTCCCAGGGAAAGATTTGGATTTGCTCCTTTTTCCACCTCCCCAGCCGCAGAGTGAGAGGGAAATCCAGGAAAACACCGGAATCCAAGGAAAACCAGAACCCCTGGAGGTGGGAGATGCTGCTCCCGTGAGAGGGAAATCCAGGAAAACACCGGAATCCAAGGAAAAACAGAACCCCTGGAGGTGGGAGATGCTGCTCCCGTGAGAGGGAAATCCAGGAAAACACCGGAATCCAAGGAAAACCAGAACCCCTGGAGGTGGGAGATGCTGCTCCCGTGAGAGGGAAATCCAGGAAAACACCGGAATCCAAGGAAAAACAGAACCCCTGGAGGTGGGAGATGCTGCTCCCGTGAGAGGGAAATCCAGGAAAACACCGGAATCCAAGGAAAAACAGAACCCCTGGAGGTGGGAGATGCTGCTCCCGTGAGAGGGAAATCCAGGAAAACACCGGAATCCAAGGAAAACCAGAACCCCTGGAGGTGGGAGATGCTGCTCCCGTGAGAGGGAAATCCAGGAAAACACCGGAATCCAAGGAAAACCAGAACCCCTGGAGGTGGGAGATGCTGCTCCCGTGCTCTTCCACCTCCTCAGCGCCTCCGAGGATTCCCTCTCACCCCAGCTCTCATTCCGGATCTCAAACTCCCTGGAATTCCCTCCCATTCCAGATGTCAAATTTCCCAAAATTCCCTCTCATTCTGGATCTCAAACTTCCCTGGAATTCCCTCTCATCCCATCTCTCATTCCAGATGTTGAAACTCCCTGGAATTCCCTCTCATTCCAGATGTTAAATTACCCTGGATTTCCTGTCATTCTGGATCTCCAACTTCCTGGAATTCCCTCCCATTCCAGATATCAGATTTCCCAAAATTCCCTCATTCCAGATGTCAAATTTCCTTGGATTCCCTCTCATTCCAGATGTCAAATTTCCCTGGATTCCCTCTCATCCCATCTCTCATTCCAGATGTTAAATTACCCTGGATTTCCTGTCATTCTGGATCTTGAACTTCCTGGAATTCCCTCCCATTCCAGATGTCAAATTTCCCAAAATTCCCTCTCATTCTGGATCTCAAACTTCCCTGGAATTCCCTCTCATTCTGGATCTCCAACTTCCCTGGATTCCCTCTCATTCCAGATGTCAAATTTCCCAAAATTCCCTCTCATTCTGGATCTCAAATTTCCCTGGATTCCCTCTCATCCCAACTCTCATTTCAGATGTTGAAACTCCCTGGAATTCCCTCTCATTCCAGATGTTAAATTACCCTGGATTTCCTGTCATTCTGGATCTCAAATTTCCCTGGATTCCCTCTCATCCCATCTCTCCTTCCAAATCTCAAACTTCCCTGGATTTCCTGTCATTCTGGATCTCAAACTTACTGGAATTCCCTCCCACTCCAGATGTCAAATTTCCTGGAATTCCCTCTCATTCTGGATCTCCAACTTCTCTGGATTTCCTCTCATTCTGGATTTCAAACTTCCTGGAATTCCCTCCCATTCCAGATGTCAAATTTTCCAAAATTCCCTCTCATTCCAGATGCCAGACTTCCTTGGATTCCCTTCCATTCCAGATCTCCAAATTCCCTGGATTCCCTTTCATTCTGGATTTCAAACTTCCCTGGATTCCCTCTCATTCTGGATCTCCAACTTTCCTGCATTCCCTCTCATTCTGGATTTCAAACTTCTCTGGATCTCAAACTTCCCTGGATTCCCTCTCATTCCGGATCTCAAACTTCCCAGGACTCCCTCTCATCCCATCTCCCATTCTCTCTCCCTTCCTCTTTCCCAGCGATGCTTCCCAACCCTTTCACTTTCCCTGTCCTTGAAAATCAACAGAATTTTGAGCAAAAATTCATTTTTTAACAATTTCGAAGCTCCGCTTTTCCCTAAATCCTGATTTTTTTTTTTTTTTCCGAAGCTCCCGGTGTTTCCTGCCTTCAGCTGTCTCCCCCTGTGCCAATTCCCTCTGCTCATCCCCACCCTGCCACAATTCCAGGGAAAAATCAGGGAAAAGAGTCCAGGCAGGTGAGGAATCCTGGGAGAGGATCATTAAATCCACCCAATTATCCATCACGGAATCCAGCCCATTAATTATCCATCATGGGATCAACCCAATTAATTACCTGTCATGGGATCCACCCAATTAATTATCCACCACAGGATCCATCCATTATCCAGCATGGGATCCATCCAATTAATTATCCCATATTATTATGGGATCCATCCCATTAGCCATCATGGGATCCACCCAATTATCCGTCATTGGACCCATCCAATTAATTATCCATCATGGGATCCATCCCAATCAATTATCCACCATGGGATCCATCCCATTAATTATCCATCATGGAATCTATCCCATTATCCACCATGGGATCCATCCCAATTAATCATCCACCACAGAATCAATCCAATTAATTATCATAGGATTTAATTATCCATCATTGGATCCATCCAATTAATTACCCATCACAGGATCCACCCAATTAACTATCCATCAAGGAATCCATCCCATTATCCATCACGGGATCCATCCAATTAATTATCCATCACGGGATCCATCCCACTATGCTTCATGGGATCCACCCAATTATCCATCATGGGATCCATCCCATTAATTATCAATCACAAGATCCATCCCATTATCCATCATGGGATCCATCCCATTAATTATCAATCACAAGATCCATCCCCTTATCCATCATGGGATCCATGCAATTATCCACCATGGGATCCATCCAATTATCCACCACAGGATCCATCCAATTAATTACCCATAATGGGATCCATCCAATTAGTTATCCATCACGGGATCCAGCCAATCAATTATCCATCACGGGATCCATCCCATTAATTATCCACCACGGGATCCACCCATTATCCACCATGGCATCCATCCAATTAATTATCCACCACGGGATCCATCCCATTAATTATCCATCACAGGATCCATCATTATCCACCATGGCATCCATCCAATTCATTATCCACCACGGGATCCACCCCATTAATTATCCACCATGGGATCCACCCCATTAATTATCCACCATGGGATCCATCATTATCCATCATGGGATCCACCCCATTAATTATCCACCACGGGATCCATCCCATTAATTATCCACCATGGGATCCACCATTATCCACCACGGGCTCCACCCCATTATCCCTCAGGATCCTCCCAGCCCTGGCTGCTGCTCCCGGTCAGCGGCGCCTCCGGAATTTTCCGCGCATTTCCCAACTTCCACCTCCCCATCCCACCTGCTTGGCCTTTCCCACCTGCACAGAGAGGGACCAGCTCTACGATTTTTGCTTAATTAGCAATTAAAGCTGTGAGATAACGAAGGCCGAGTCAGTTGGGGCCGTAATTAACGGATCGAGGCCGGAATCCCTCCCGGAGCAGCGCGGAGACCGCTCCAGTTGGGAATTACCTCTGGACACGTCTGGGGCTGGGAAGCACAGGGGGTCAGCAGAGCTGCTGGGAGAGCTGGGAATGGTCACCTGGAGAAGGATCCAGGGAGATCTTGGAGCCCTTCCAGGGCCTAAAGGAGCTCCAGGAGAGCTGGAGAGGGACAAGGGATGGAGGGACAGGACACAGGGAATGGCTTCCCGCGGGGAAAAGGGAGATTTATATGGGATCTTGGACAGGAATTCCTGCCTGTGAGGGTGGCAGGGGCTGGGCTGGAATTCACAGAGAATCCCTGGCAGTGTCCAAGGAAAGGCTGGAGCAATCTGGGATCAAGGTTGGAATGGGATGGGATTGAAGGTCCATGGATCCCATCCCAAACCATTCTGGGATTCTGGGATCCAGGACACTCAGGATCCATCCCGGGGGATTTTTATGGAATTTGGGGATGGAAAAGGGAAGGGAGACCCTTCCTGGAGTCCCCAGTTCCCAGTGAAGCCTCTTGATCCCAAAATTCCTTCCCAGAGAGGTGTTGGGATGGGGATGGATCCAATGCCAGGCTGGGAGAGCTGGGAATGGAGGGTATTCCCTGGGAAAGGGGAGCTTGGGGTGGGATTTGGGAAGGGATTCCTGGCTGGGCTGGCATTCCCAGAGAATCCCTGGCAGTGTCCAAGGAAAGGCCGGAGCACCCTGGGCGATAATGAAGGCCCAGTCGGATCTGGGGCTGTAATGAACGGATCGAGGCCGGAATCGCTGCCGGCGCAGCGCGGGGGTGGCTCCAGCTGGGAATTACCTCTGGACGCGGTAGACGCGCGTCCAGGGCGGCACCAGGGCCAGGATCCGGGCCACCAGGTCCACCAGGGTGCTGGGGGGGTAACTCCGGTACCTCCCCGTTTTCCAGAGCTCGTAGAGCCCCGTGCCGCGGATCACCAGCGTGGGGTACAGCTTCAGCCCGTCGGGACGGAACGCCGGGTTCTCAAAAAACTCCTGGGAAAACAACAAAAATAAAGAGTTGGTGTGGGAGAGCCGCGGGGTGGGATGGTGGGGATGGGTGGAGAGGAGAGATCTCTGAAGGCAGGGGTGGAATTTGGGGTTTGTTGCGAGGATGAGAGGGCAAGAGAGTAAGAGAGTGAGGTTCCCGTTACAAGACCATAAATCTGCCTCTGTGTTGAACATTCTGATTCTCACTAACCTGACCTAGGACACAAATCCTGTGGCATTTACACACAGCCTGTAAGAATCATCGCATTACCACACTGTGTTACATTTTAAACCCTAAAGGTAAAGGGGATGAGAGGGTGAGAGAGCAAGGCTCCCGTTACAATACCATAAATCTTCTGTGTTGAATATCATAATTCTCACTAGCCAATCCAGTACAAGATACAAATCCTATGGCATTTACACACAGCCTGTAAGAATCATCACATTACCACACTGTGTTACATTTTAAACCCTAAAGGTAAAGGGGATGAGAGGATAAGAGGGTGAGAGATCAAGGTTCCCATTCCAATACCATAAATCATCTTCTGTGTTAAATATCATAATTCTCACTAGCCAATCCAGTACAAGATACAAATCCTATGGCATTTACACACAGCCTGTAAGAATCATCACATCACCATCCTGTGTTACATTTTAAACCCTAAAGGTAAAGAGGATGAGAGGACGAGAGGGTAAGAGGCTCCCATTACAATACAACAAATCTTCTTCTGTGTTGAATATCATAATTTTCACTAATCAATCTAGCACAAGATACAAATCCTATGGCATTTACACACAGCCTGTAAGAATCATTACATTACCATCATTCCATTACCATCCTGTGTTACATTTTAAACCCTACAAACTCCTCTCTGGGCCCTTCTGCCGAGCTGGCAGGGTCTGCTCTGCCCCGTGGGCCTGTCTGCAAGCAGAGGGTGTTGTTCCATCAAAAGGGGATCGCCTTCAGTGGCCACACCATTGTTTGCCAGATGTTCAGTGACTGAGGGATCTCAAAGCTTTCATTTCAATCTCGCTTCTAGTTTCTATATTCTCAAAATCTTTTGCCAGGGAATCATATTGATAAACTTTCCCGTTTCACCTTCCCCATCAGGGAAGGATGGAGGTGAGAGATCTCTGAAGGCAGGGGTGGAATTTGGGGTTTATTGCAAAGGGCCAAGTGCAGGGACCTGCGGGGAGCTGCCAGCCACAGCTGGAGCAGAAAAGAGGAGAAAAGAGAGTGGGAAAGAGAGAGAGAGAAATAAAGAGAGTGGGAAAGAGAGAGAGAGAGAAATAGAGTGGGAAAGAGAGAGAGAGAAATAAAGAGAGTGGGGAAGAGAGAGAGAGAAATAAAGAGAGAGGAAAAGAGAGAGAAGTAAAGAGAGTGGGGAAAAGAGAGAGAATGAGAGTGTAAGAGTATATTCTTTTAGAATAGATTTAATATAATATGTTATTAATAGAAATAATAAATAATATAAAGCTTGGCTTTCATTTCAGTCTCGCTTCTAGTTTCCATATTCTCAAAATTTTCTGCCAGGAAATCATATTTATAATATGATATAATTATATCATAATAATATAATTACAACAGAATAATAGAACTATATAATAATAATGTAATCATAACAATATATTCATATAATTATATTAATAATACATAAAAATATATGTATAAAATATATTAATCATATTTATAATACATTAATTATATATAATATAATTAGATTTATAATAGATTTATATAATAGATTTATATATTTATTATATATTATAACTACATATTATAAATAAATTTATATAATAGATGTATATAATTATACGAATTATAATATATTATTATATTATAATTATATAATAATATATTTATATAATTATTATATCATAATAATACACTAATTATAATATCTTTATCATCTCCCCCAACAAGTTGGATCAAAAAGAGGCAAAAAAAAAGAAAAAGGGCAAAGCGACCGTTCCCTGGGGTTGGGAACTTTGGTTGGACTCATTTCCAGAGGGGTTTTGTGGTTGGAAATATGGGAATTACTGAGAATTCCTGGCTTAGGCTGAGCTGTGAGTATTTATGGGTCTATGGCATTTTTAGAAATGAAAAATCTGTTCTAGATTTGAAGAGGAAGCCACAGGAGGAAGAAAGACCCACACAACACCAGAACGAGTCAAATCTGTGCTTTCCTTGTATTTTCCAGGGTGAATTCCATGGATATTGCACCATTTATTGTCCCAGACCCCGGAATTAGAACAATAGGGATGAGATCAATCAACGTCTCTGGCCCACAGCACTGGAATAGCAACGGAGAAAAACAGATTTATTCTGGTTTTCTGTGTTTAATAAATCTGTTTAAAACAGATTTATTCTGTTTTTCTGTGTTATTCCCCACTCTGAGCAGGCCCTGAGAACAGCAGGGTGAAGTCTGGCTCTGATTTCCCTGCCTGAATCCCACATGGAGCACCCAGGTTGGGTTTTTTCCCAGATTAAATTTTGGGATTGATAATTACAATGAAATAATTTCAACAAAGGAAAAGCGAAATCAGGAGCCAGGCAAGGCACCCTGAAACCAAGAAAGGATTAAACTGATTTAAAGGAAAAGTGAAATCAGGAGCCAGGCAAGGATTAAACTGATTTAAAGGAAAAGTGGAATCAGGAGCCAGGCAAGGATTAAAGTGATTTAAAGGAAAAGTGGAATCAGGAGCCAGGCAAGGATTAAAGTGATTTAAAGGAAAAGTGAAATCAGGAGCCAGGCAGGGCACCCTGAGCCAAGAAAGGAATAAAGTGATTTAAAGGAAAAGTGAAATCAGGAGCCAGGCAAGGATTAAAGTGATTTAAAGGAAAAGTGAAATCAGGAGCCAGGCAAGGATTAAACTGATTTAAAGGAAAAGTGGAATCAGGAGCCAGGCAAGGATTAAACTGATTTAAAGGAAAAGCGCAATCAGGAGCCAGGCAGGGCACCAAGCAAGGATTAATCAGGATAAAACCCCCAGAATGGACCAGCTCAGCTCCAAGGCACACCAGACCCAGTACCAGGATGGGAAGGTCAGGAATTGCAATAATCCAGGTTTTTCCTTTTCCTAAACCAGGCCTGGATCCAGCCCGGGGCATGCAGGGAAACAAGAGGTGGAAAATCTGATTTTCCAGGCAGCTCAGCCCTCAGCACAGCCTGGGAGACGAAACAAGGTCTGGAGCCAGGACAATGGTGGGATCAGAGTGCTTGGGGTGGGAAGGGATCTCAGCTCATCCCATGCCAGCCCCAGCACCGCCCACCATCCATCCCAGGCTGCTCCAGCCTTCCCTGGCACCTCCAGGGATCTTCTCCAAGACCTCCAAGGCTTCATGGATCAATCCAATTCCTTCAAATCCAACGCCCAAAGGGCCTGGAGAACGATCCTGGCTGTCCTCAGCCAAGCCCAAGTGGGCTGAATTCCACTTTTTGTGGGTGGTCGATGGAAAATGAGGAGAAGGAAGGAGATGGGAGCGGGCTGAGTGTCCTGGCAGGGGAGGATGGAGCAGTTCAGGTGAGGATGGGGCCAATGGGCCACTCCAGGCAGGGCCTGGGTGAATATTCCCCATCATCCCAAAGCGGGAATTGTGAAAAATGCACGTATTTTATGACTGACTTTTCACAAGTATTCAAATGAGTATTACACGTGTTGTGTTAGAAAGTAACGTTATAAACAAAACTCTGCCGATTTTTTTTGTGGGGGAAAAAAGTTACAGAACCAGTCAGACAGAGTTGGTGCTACAGCGCTGCCTGTTTGTTATGATAATCACAAATTAATGGTTCTTTTTGTGCCGGTAAAGGCCCTGGCTTGGGCTCAGTCAATGGCTCCTGTCCCCAGACAGTGAGGGGAAGGGATGAGACGTGGGAGGAGGGGGCATCAGAAGATGCAAAACAACAACTTCGGGAGCTGCATGCCACGGGAAGTGCCAGACTTCCCGAAAAGACCCCAAAACCAAGGAGCCGATGCAGAATTCAGAAATCAGAGCGATGCCTGGGCGTGAGGGACGGAATGCGGAGCCTGCAGAGGTGCTGGGAACCCTCGGTGCCCCTCGGCCTGAGCAGGAAATCATCTTAAAGCAACACCTGGAGGTGGAAGGAACGGGAAGGCGAGATGGGGGCGATGCCCAAAAGGCTCCCGCGAGGCCTGGACCCCCAGCTCTGCCCCAGGAGGGGACGAAGCTGCACCTTCCTCCTCCTCCTCCTCCTCCTCCTCCTCTGCGTCACCCTGGAGAGGAGACTGAGGACCCCTTGGGCTTCACCATCTTGAGCTGATCACCTTTAATAAAAGCATCAAAAGGAGAAAAAGTCTCCTGCCCTGTTTCTTCAAATAATGCTGGATTCATTCTCTTAAGTAGTGCGGTAAATAGAGTTTTAGGTTGTTAAAAAATGTTAAAGTAGGAACTAAATAATAAAATTAACTAATAAACTAATAACTGAAATAGAAAGTGATGATAAAAACTAAGCAATAGAAACTAACGAATAAAATGTAAGATAATTCTTTTAAAGAAAGGACTTGCAGCAATACAGCAGCCACAGGACACCTGAATCTTTCAGAGAAAATGAATTTATTGCCCCATTATCAGAAGAAATGAACTTCTTCCCACCTGAAGGCGCTGTCAGGATTCAGAGGAAGAAGCTGAGGATGACCAGACAGAATCCTGTGTTTGAATGGAATTTATGCATCACGGATGAGGTGTATGAATATGCAATAGATTATCGTTTTTAAGGGTTAATCCTTTGTTAATGTGTGTCCTTTTTCGGGCTTATTTTGCCCAGAAAAAGGTACCCGGACGTCCGTAACTCTTTGTCTCCATTGTCTCATATTGTCCTAATTCAAATTGTCCAAATTATTATTACTCTGATTGCATTCCTATTTTTATGACCATTTTATTACCGTGAAACTTTGAACATTTTAAAGCCGAGTGAGTGGCGTTTTTCACAGCAATGATTCACCACCATTCCTGGATTTTGCACGCAGCCAGCAAAGCCCGGCTCACCCTGAATTCTGTCCCTTCACTCCTCTGTGCCTCTGACGTCCGAGCATGAATAATAACAATAATAATGATAATGATAATAATTCTGATAATTCTGCTCCCCAGTGGCTTTTAAAAACACACAGATTTCCCTGCTAATTCCTCAAAACTCTCCCGAGCTGATTCCCCAAGTAATTAATTTCAAACGAGATAAGGGAGCGGCTCCTCCCCAGCCCCTTTTCCCTGTAAATCCCAATATTTAAAGGTTCAACCTTTCCCCATTCACAAACTGCTTTTGATTAAGTTTCCCCTGAAACAAAGGGAGTAGAAAATGCCAATACGTGCCAAGATTTAAGAGGAATTGTAGCCTTTTCTTGTGTGTTTATTTTATTTTTTTTTTTAATTAGACACCTTAAAAGGTGTCTGGGGCTGATAAAAACCCTCCGGAGCTGTTTCCTGCCAAGACAAATTGAATCCTGAAAATATTTGTTCCAGAGGCCACCATCCATGGCAGCTCTGGAGGTTTTCCATCAGCTCCAGGCTGAGTCAGGGCTAATCCACGTCTGCTCCGCAGGGAGAGGCGAAAGATGACCCAGGGAGGTCATCTTTATATTGGAATTATTGTTATATATTTATTTATAGGAATATTAGTACATTATTAACATAATTGTTATAATATAATAATATAATTAATAGGTATAATAGGCAATATATTGTGTTATATATATGTAATATGTCATATAATGATATTATTAATATTATATAATATCAATCTATAATAATATAATTAATAGATATAATAGACAATATATTGTGTTATATATGTAATATGTCATCTAATAATATTACTAATATTATATAATATTAATATATAATAATAAAATTAATATAGTATATTAATTATATAACAATATTATATTAATGTTATATTATAGATTAATATTTCATAACGTTAATAGATAATATTATTAGTAGATATAATAGATAATATATTGTTATATATAATAATATAATATAATATAATATAATATAATATAATATAATATAATATAATATAATATAATATAATGTATATAATGTATATAATGTATATAATATATATAATATAATATAATATAATATAATATAATATAATATAATATAATATAATATAATATAATATAATATAATATGACAAATATGTAAAATATAATATAATAATATAATTAATATTAACATTATTATTATATTATTAACACAATTATGTATTGCTTTATATATCGGAACATTTCTGAGACTATTCCAAATGGAAGCACCACCAACCTCAAAGCCAAACCAATCCTCCTCGAGGTTTTCTCCCCTCAGGTATTTAACAGGTTTTAGATAATTAAGATTTACTGAAGGTAAATGTAAATTTGGGGGCGTGGCCAATGGGCAAGGCATGAGGGATTATTGCAGCAATTTAATGAAAGTAAAAATTCAAATTTAAATTTAATTAAAGTTAATAAAGGTCAGCTCTGATCAGCTGGAACAAACCTGGAGGTTCATATGGATTCCTCCATACCTTAAAATATAATTTCCCTGTAACATCATTCCTCAATTTATGGGATATTAAAGAAAACCGAGGATTTTTTCACAGTAAATAATAACTGTGAATTATTTTTTTTCCCAAACTCTCACCAAAAGCTTTCAGTGACATTGAAACTGTTGCCCAGGAAAATTGGGATTCCAGGAAACCAAAAGTTAGTGTCTGTTAGATCAGAATATAACCCCAGAATCGTGGAACAGCTGGATTTGGGCAAGATCCTCTCATTCCAAGGAGGGAGCAGGAGATGGAATCGGGAGGGAACACCCTCAATTTCAATATTTTCCCCTCCTTGTGCTCTCGCAAAAACCCTTTTAAATCAGAAAACCCCTGACCCACAGGGAAAGGTTTGAGGATTTGGGATCCTCACGGGCCCCCATCCCCAAATTCAGCATCAGCCAAAATTCCGAGATTCCACCTGGAGGTTTTAATCGGATTTTCCTGACCACACTCAGCACGCAATGAATGAGAAACCAGCTTCAAAAAAAACCAAAGAAACCCCAAAAGGAGAAAACCAAGGCGAATTTCACGGGATTCCACTCGAACATTTCACAGCCCCCAAGATTCACCGGCCACCGTTAATCTCCTCGCCCTCCAGGTGCCCGACTGCTGCAGGAGATAGGACACAAAAAGGGGATAAAAGCAGCAATTTCTGAAAGCGATTCACTCAAACGCCAGCATTTGCTCGGAGTAAAGGTCACCAAAAACCCATTTTTGAATGACCACAGAGATTGAAAATTCAACCAGTGGAGATGGGACTGCGCCCCTCAAACCCGCTCCTCGAACGGGCTCCTCCCGCCTGAAAAGAGATGATTAAATTCAAATTGTGTGAATAAGACGAGCACTATCTGAGCTCTATTTTTGAATGACCAGAGAGATTCAAAATTCAGCCACTGGAGATGGACTGCGCCCCTCAAACGCCGCTCCTCGAACGGGCTCCTCCCGCCTGAAAGGAGCTGATTAAATTCAAACGGCGCGAGTCAGAGGAGCATTATCGGAGCTCTCCACGCTCCATCCCTTATCTCCATCAGCCGGATTATTTATAGCACTTGAAAGCTCCTGCCTTGAGTGACACCCGCAGCCCGGCGGGGAAGGAACAATCACTTAGCGCTTTAATTGCGTGCATTAACAGCAGCTCGCGCCTCCATTTTCCCCCGGCCTCATTTGCATTTCCCCCGTCAATGCCGGGCTAATTAAAAGCCCCTAACGATAGGATCTGCATTCAGCGCGGCAGACAATGGCCCAGTGACCGAGAAACGCGGATTCCAGGGTGCCTTTGCCGTGCCTTTGGAACACGCGGCGCCTGGGGCAGCGCACGGCACCTGCCGGGCTGGAAATGGACGTTTGAAATCGGGGAAATCAAAACATTTTAAAGTCACCCGGCCCCGGGATCCCGCAAGGATGTCACCTCCGACTCGCTGTTTTCGGAACGGAACAGCAGAGGATTTATCTGGCGGGTTTATGTGAAGGTGGGAGGTTGGTTTTGTAGCGTTTTGTTTTTATTTCCGTCCCCAAAGAGCTTCCTGTCCATTCCTGTGTTTCTGCTAAAATTCCCTTCAGGAGTGCGACACAAAAGGGGAAAAAGCCTCGAGCTACACGTGGGGAGGTTCAGGTTGGAAACGGGGACTAATTCCTGCTTGGAAAGGGTGTTCCAGCCCTGGGCAGTGGTGGAGTCCCCATCCCTGCAGGGATTCCACATCCATGTGGATCTGGGGGCTCCTGGATCCGGGATTTCAATCCATGTGGATCTGGGGGGATGTGGGCCTTGGTGGAGTCCCCATCCCTGGAGGGATTTAAATCCATGTGGATTTGGGGCCTCATGGATCCAGGATTTCAATCCATGTGGATCTGGGGGCTCCTGGATCCAGGATTTCAATCCACGTGGATCTGGGGGGATGTGGGCCTTGGTGGAGTCCCCATCCCTGGAGGGATTTCAATCCATGTGGATCTGGGGGTTCGTGGATCCAGGATTTCAATCCATGTGGATCTGGGGGCTCCTGGATCCAGGATTTCAATCCACATGGATCTGGGGGGATGTGGACCTTGGTGGAGTCCCCGTCCCTGGAGGGATTTCAATCCATGGGGATTTGGGGGCTCATGGATCCATGGTGGAATCCCCATGGATCGAGAGGAACTGAAGTGCACGTGGATTTGGGGGCTCATGGATCTGTGGGGGAGTCCCCATCTCTGGAGGGATTTCACACCCATGTGGATTTGGGGGTTCGTGGATCCAGGATTTCAATCCATGTGGATTTGGGGGCTCCTGGATCCAGGATTTAAATCCACGTGGATCTGGGGGGATGTGGGCCTTGGTGGAGTCCCCATCCCTGGAGGGATTTCAATCCATGTGGATTTGGAGCCTCATGGATCCAGGATTTAAATCCATGTGGATTTGGGGGGACATGGATCTGTGGCGGAGTCCCCAACCCTGAAGGGATTGAAAACCCACGTGGATCTGGGGGGATGTAGACCTTGGTGGAGTCCCCATCCCTGGAGAAATTTCAAATCCACATGGATCTGGAGGGATGTGGATCCATGGTGGAGTCCCCATCCCTGAAGGGATCTAAATCCATGTGGATTTGGGGGGACACGGATCCAGGATTTAAATCCACATGGATCTGGGGGGAGTGGATCCATAGTAGAGTCCCCAACCCTGAAGGGATTTCACATCCACGTGGATTTGGGGGCTTATGGATCCAGGATTTAAATACACGTGGATTTGGAGGGATGTGGACCTTGGTGGAGTCCCCATCCCTGAAGGGATCTAAATCCATGTGGATTTGGGGGAATATGGATCCAGGATTTAAATCCATGTGGATTTGGGGGCTCATGGATCCAGGATTTAAATCCATGTGGATTTGGGGGAATACGGATCCATGGTGGAGTCCCCATCCCTGGACAGATTTCAATCCATGTGGATTTGGGGGCTCCTGGATCCAGGATTTAAGTCCTTGTGGATTTGGGGGCTCCTGGATCTGTGGTGGAGTCCCCATCCCTGCAGGGATTTCCCATCCAGGTGGATTTGGGGGGACACGGATCCAGGATTTAAATCCACATGGATTTGAGGGGGTGTGGACCCGTGGTAGAGTCCCCAACCCTGAAGGGATTTCACATCCACGTGGATTTGGGGGCTTATGGATCCAGGATTTCAATCCATGTGGATTTGAGGGGACATGGATCTCCATCCCATGGAGTCTCCATCCCATGAAGTCTCCATCCCTGGAGGGATTTCAATCCAGGTGGATTTGGGGGCTCCTGGATCCAGGATTTAAATCCACATGGATTTGAAGGGATGTGGGCCTTGGTGGAGTCCCCATCCCTGGAGGGATTTCAATCCATGTGGATTTGGGGACTCATGGATCCAGGATTTAAATCCATGTGGATTTGAGGGGACATGGATCTGTGATGGAGTCTCCATCCCTGGAGGGATTTAAATCCATGTGGATTTGAGGGAATGTGGATCCAGGATTTAAATCCGCATGGATTTGGAGGGATGTGCACCATGGTGGAGTCCCCATCCCTGGAGGGATTTCAATCCATGGGGATTTGGGGGCTCCTGGATCCAGGATTTAAATCCACATGGATTTGGGGGGATGTGGATCCATGGTAGAATCCCCATCCCTGGAGGGATTTCAATCCATGTGGATTTTTGGGGATGTGGATCCATGGTGGAATCCCCATCCCTGGAGGGATTTCAATCCATGTGGATTTGGGGGGATGTGGATCCATGTTGGTGTCCCCATCCCTGCATGGATCTAAATCTATGTGGATTTGGGGGCTCATGGATCCAGGATCTAAATCCATGTGGATTTGGGGCTCATGGATCCAGGATTTAAATCCACATGGATTTGGGGGGATGTGGATCCATGGTGGAATCTCCATCCCTGGAGGGATTTCAATCCATGGATTCGTGGTGGCCTTGGCAGTGCTGGGAATGGTTGGATTCCATGATCTCCGGGAGTTTTTCCAACCTGAGCAATCCCAAATCGCTTCCTCTCAATGCCTGCGCTCACGGCAAAACCTCCCACGGATGGGACCGAGGGGAGAAACTCCCAAAGATCCAAAAATCCCCACCTCCTGTGAACTATTCCGTGACCAAGGCAGGGAGGGCAGCATTCCAGGGAATTGCTGCAGCTTTCCTGGCCATCCACAGCCAGACAGCAAAACCCTTCCAGGGCCTGGCATGGTCAAGCTGCCAAATTTCCCATTATGGAACCACCAAGCCAAGGAAGAAGTTACAGAAAAGGGTCACCAGCACCTGAAACACTTCAGATTCTTTAGGAATTTCCCATATTTTGGGTAGGAAAAGCGGATTCCCTGCTGTGTGAAGGACCTTGGAAGCTTCTCCACCTCCTGCCTTCCCCAAAACCCTCAACCCCACAGGTCAGAGGGAGCTTTCCCAAGCTCCAAGGGGAATCCCCACCAGCTCCAGCTCCAGCTCCAGCAGGAACATTTTCCACATTAAACCCAGGAATCTCCCCACAGATCAGACACTCCTGCCTCCCATCCCAGCCTTTCCATGGTCGGTTCCCCCCTGGAATATCGGGATCCAGCACTGCTGGGGAGTTCTTCTCTCCCAAACCAGGAGATCCCGGCCCTGCTGGGACACAGCCCAGGAGAGATGGAGATAAAAGAACCTGGAAAATTGCTGGAGTAGGATCAGGCTGACCTTGGAGGCCCGGACAGAGCGTCCAGATTGTGCTCGGCGGTGCAGGTGCTCCGAGCCTGCCTCCATCCATCCTGGAAAAACCCAGGAGAATTCCTCCATCAATCTGCTCTCAAGTTCCACCTTTGCTTTCATCTCCTGGTTTCTTTTTTTTCCCCTTTCTAGGAGGGTCAGCGTTCCCCTGGGGCTCAGCACAGGAAATAAAGCATTTTTCATTGTCTCAAAAATGTGTGGATCACTTGAAAGTCTCCTCTCCCTAAAAAAATCCACAGCAATTCCATCCTGGTTTTGATTAAAACAACCCCAATCTCAAATTGGGGGTTGTTTTTATCAGATACTCACAGCAAAACCATTCTGCTTTTTGAATTCAGAAATAAAAATATAAACCCCTCCAAATGCTCACAGCAAAACCATTCTGCTTTTTGAATTCAAAAATAAAAATACAATCCCACACAAAACCAAAAATTAAGCCCTCAAAAAATCTAATTTGGCCCTCGTGGTTTCTTCACTCGGTAGTTGATGGTGATCTGCACTAAAATTGGTATTTTACTGAGTGATGCTGTCTTTGCCTGGAAAATTTGCACTCTCTATCCCTTTATTCCTTTATTTTTGCCTGCCTGTTCCCAGCCATATGTTCATTATTGACTTCAGCAGCAAGGGGCCTCAGTGAAAAAAAAAAAAAACAAAACCAAAAAAAAAAACCCCAGGAAATAATTTGTGAATGGAAAAAAAAAAAAAAAGAGAGAGAAAGAAAAAGAAAGAAAAAAAATTCTGGCTTTTTCTGGTGTAAAAAGCCTCAGAACAGAGAGTGGCTGAATGAGCCTGAGCAACCCACGGGGCCTGGGGGCTGCAAAGTGCAGAAATCATCCCTGGTTCGGGTGGAAAAAGGGTCTGAACTGCTCCTTTTCAGCGAGCAGGAGCTTTTTGTGAATGGGAGGCTGCTGGCAGGCAGTGATTGGCATCATCCTAACGCTGATGGTTCCTGAGGGGAAAAAAATCCCGATTTTCAGAGACAAAGGCAGCGATCTGAGAGCAGAATAAAGGCAGATTTCCCCACACAGCCACGGAGATTCTCCATCTCATGGAATGGTCTGGGTGGGAAGGGACTTTAAAGATGATCCCATTCCAATCCCAACACCTTTCCCAGGGTGCTCCAGCCTGGCCTTGGAAATTCCCAGGGATCCAGAGGCAGCCACAGCTTCTCTGGGAATTCCTCCCCAGTCCCTCGCAGTGAAGAATTCCTCCACAAGATCCCACCCAAAATTCCCCTTTGGAGCCATTCCCTGGGTCCTCCAGCCCCTTCCCAAATTCCAGCTCTCCTGGAGCCCCTCGAGGCTCTGGAAGCAGCTCCAAGGATTCCCTGGATCCTTCCATTCTCCAGGTGAACATTCCCTCTTCTCCCAGCCTGTTCTCCCCACAATATCCCGATTTTTTCTGCTTCTGTGCAACACAAAAAGATCTCTCTGCTACTCATCCTTGGCCTCTCCTGATTGAAGCTCGACCCTGAAAGTTTCTGAGCCCACAATTCTGCAGAAGTGGGCGCAGCCTGTGGGTGATTTACCCCCAGAAATATGAGAGTAATTAGGTGTGAAAAGAGTTTCCAGAAATAGCCCGTTCCTTACTACCACCGTCCTCATTACCATGAAAATTACCCCAGCTGTGGTCAGAGCTCACAGAACCATGAATGTTCCTGAATGGAGGCAGCTTTTGAGCAGGAATATTTCCTGAGATTCCAGGAGAAGCTTGAGGACTGAGAATTAAACATCCTCACATGGATGTGTCCATTAAAAAAAAGAAAAAGAAAAAAAGGGAAAAAGCCACATTTTCAGCCATAAAAGCACCTGCAAATCACAGCTTTTCAGAGCCCCTCGAAGCTCTGGAAGCAGCTCCAAGGATTCCCTGGATCCTTCCCTGATCCAGGTGAACATTCCCAGCTCTCCCAGCCTGTTCTCCCCACAATATCCCGATTTTTTCTGTTTCTGTGCAATACACAAAGATCTCTCTGCTACTCATCCTTGGCCTCTCCTGATTGAAGCTCGACCCTGAAAGTTTCTGAGCCCACAATTCTGCAGAAGTGGGCGCAGCCTGTGGGTGATTTACCCCCAGAAATATGAGAGTAATTAGGTGTGAAAAGAGTTTCCAGAAATAGCCCGTTCCTTACTACCACCGTCCTCATTACCATGAAAATTACCCCAGCTGTGGTCAGAGCTCACAGAACCATGAATGTTCCTGAATGGAGGCAGCTTTTGAGCAGGAATATTTCCTGAGATTCCAGGAGAAGCTTGAGGAGTGAGCATTAAACATCCCCTCATGGATGTGTCCATTAAAAAAAAGAAAAAGAAAAAAAGGAAAAAAGCCACATTTTCAGCCATAAAAGCACCTGCAAATCACAGCTTTTCAGTGAGATGTTTAGAAGGAACTGAAAGGAAAATCGTTTACTTCACTAAACACTTTGGAGCTATATTTAAAAACACAGGGAACTGTCTCCCCAGAGGAGCAAAAATCAATGCAGATCAGCACTTTAACTGTCTTTTATTACAGTTATTAAAAGCTCCCGATAGAGGTGCAATATTTTAGTTTCATTATGGATTTCATCTCCTTGAGAACAACCAGAGCCCTCAGGAAAAGCAAGGCCGTATTTACAGCTGGAAATGTTTGGAGGTAGCGTCACCCACTTTGTAAAATGAAAGGACACTCAGATCATTTCACCCTCATTTTTCTTCTATTATTTCACCCTCATTTTCCCCTCAGATCATTTCACCCTCATTTTCCTCCTATTCTTTCATCCTCATTCATTCCACCCTCTTTTCCCCTCAGATTATTTCCCCCTCATTTTCCCTGAGATTATTTCCCCCTCAGATAATTTCTCCCTCAGTTACCCCTCAGAACATTTAATCATAATTATTCCCCCAGATTATTTCACCTTCAGATTATTTCACCTTCATTTTTCCCCTCAGATCATTTCACCATAATTATTCCCTCAGATTATTTCCTCCTTTTATTTCACCTTCATTTTTCCCCTCAGATCATTTCACCCTCACTTTCTCCCTTAGATTATTTTCCCCTCATTTCCCCCTCAGATTATTCCACCCTCATTTTCCTACTCAGATCATTTCACCATAATTATTCCCTCTGATTATTTCACCACCATTTTTCTCCTCAAATAATTTTTCCCCTCAGATTTCCACCCTCATTTTCCCCCTCAAATAATTTTACCATAATTATTCCCTCAGATTATTCCCTCAGATCATTTCCCCATCATTTCCCCCCAGATAATTTCCCCCTCATTTTCTTCTCAGATTTTTTCCCCTCAGATTTCACCCTCATTTCCCCCTCAGATTATTTCATTCTTATTTTCCCCTCAGATTATTTTCCCCTCAGATTATTTCACCATCATTTCCCCCCTCAGTTTCTTTCACCTTCATTTTTCCCCTCAGATCATTTCACCCTCATTTTCCTCTCAAATTATTTCACCTTAATTTTCCCCCCTCCAATTATTTAATCCTCATTTTCCCCCTCAAATAATTTCACCATAATTATTCCCTCGGATTATTTCACTATCATTTCCCCCCGCAATTTATTTCACCTTCATTTTCCCCCTCAGATTACCTCACTCTCATTTTCCCTTCAGATTATTTCCCCCTCATTTTTCTCATCAAGTAATTTTTCTCTCATTTTCCCCCTCAGATTATTCCACCCTCATTTCCCCCTCAAATAATTTTACCATAATTATTCCCTCAGATTATTCCCTCAGATCATTTCCCCATCATTTCCCCCCAGATAATTTTCCCCTCATTTTCTTCTCAGATTTTTTCCCCTCAGATTTCACCCTCATTTCCCCCTCAGATTATTTCACTCTTATTTTCCCCTCAGATTATTTTCCCCTCAGTTTCCCTCAGATTATTCCACCCCCATTTTCCCCCTCAGATCATTTCACCATAATTATTCCTTCAGATTATTTCACCAAAATTTCTCCCCTCAGATTATTTCTGTCTCATTTTCCCCCACAGATTATTTAATCCTCATTTCCTCTCAGATTATTTCAATTTATTTTTTACCCTCAGATTATTCCACCCTCATTTTCCCTCAGATGATTTCACCCTAATTTTCCCCATTTTTTTGAGATAATTTCAACATAATTATTCCCTCAGATGATTTCACCCTCAGATCATTTCACCATAATTATTCCCTCAGATTATTTCACCATCATTTTCTCCCTCAGTTTACTTCACCTTCATTTTCCCCCTCAGATCATTTCACCATAATTATTCCCTCAGATTATTTCACCATCATTTCCCCCCTCAGATTATTTCACCTTCATTTTCCCCCTCAGATCATTTCACCCTCATTTTCCTCTCAGATTTTTCACTCTCATTTTCCCCTCAGTTTATTTCACCTTCATTTTTCCCTCAGATCATTTCACCATTATTATCCCCTCAGATTACCCCACTCTTATTTTCCTCTCAAATGATTTCACCACCATTTTTCTCCTCAAATAATTTCATTCCCATTTTCCCTCTCATATTATTCCACCTTCATTTTCCCCCTAACTAATTTCACCATAATTATTTCCTCAGATTATTTCACCCTCACTTCCCCCCAGATAATTTCCCCCTCATTTTCCCTCAGACTATTTAATCCTCATTTCCCCCCCTCAGATTATTTAATCCTCATTTTCCCCTCAAAACATTTCACCATAATTATTCCCTCAGATTATTCCCTCAGATCATTTCCTCCTCATTTTCCCTCAGATTATTTCACCCTCATTTCCCCTCTCAGATTATTTAATCCTCATTTCCCCCCTCAAATCATTTCACCATAATTATTCCCTTCAGATTATTTCACCCTCATTTTCCTCTCAAATTATTTCACCTTCATTTTTCCCCTCAGATTATTTCACCCTCATTTCCCCTCAGATTATTTCAGTTTAATTTTCCTCTCAGACCATTTCACCACCATTTTTCTCCGCAAATAATTTCACTATCATTTTCCCCCTCAGATTATTTCCCCCTCAGATTATTTCACCATCATTTTTTCTCTCAGATTATTTCACCCTCATTTTCCCTTCAGATTATTTCACCCTCATTTTTCTCCTCATATTATTTTACCCTATTTTTCTCCCTCAGATTATTTCACCCTCAGATTATTTCACCATCATTTTTTCCCTCAGATAATTTCACCCTCAGATTATTTAATGCTATTTTCCCCCTCACATTATTTAATGCTATTTTCCCCCTCAGATTATTTAATGCTATTTTCCCCCTCAGATTATTTTACCCTATTTTCCCCCTCATATTATTTAATGCTATTTTCCCCCTCACATTATTGAATGCTATTTTCCCCCTCAGATTATTTAATGCTATTTTCCCCCTCACATTATTTAATGCTATTTTCCCCCTCAGATTATTTAATGCTATTTTCCCCCTCACATTATTTAATGCTATTTTCCCCTCACATTATTTAATGCTATTTTCCCCCTCAGATTATTTAATGCTATTTTTCCCCTCACATTATTTAATGCTATTTTCCCCCTCAGATTATTTAATGCTATTTTTCCCCACAGATTATTTAATGCTATTTTTTCCCCACGGATTATTTTATGTTATTTTTTCTCCTCAGATCATTTCCCCCTCATTTTCCCTCTCATGTTCAACACAAGGAGGTTTCTGCATCACTCGGATCCCAGATGCATCAGGCCTGGCACTAAAATTAGCTCATTTCTGGGAAATCGCTTATTTTGCAATTCCTCCAGAAAATATATATATATATATATAAAAATCCCATCTTGACACATGACTAAGAGAAGGAATTTTCAGGCTGAACTCATTCAGTGATTGTGTTTTATTTAAAGAACACAGGAGTGGCTCTGCAGATGGGAATAAAAAAATCTCTTTAGCTCAATACTTGTCCCCATGAAATGGCCTTGCCTGTGGTTTTACCCTCATAATTTATTTTATTTTATTTTATTTTATTTTATTTTATTTTATTTTATTTTATTTTATTTTATTTTATTTTATATTGGACTATTTATTTAAATATTTCTTTCTATTATAAATATTATTTATTTTATTTTATTTTATTTTATTTTATTTTATTTTGGACTATTTATTTAAATATTTCTTTCTATTATAAATATTATTTATTTTATTTTATTTTATTTTGGACTATTTATTTAAATATTTCTTTCTATTATAAATATTATTTATTTTATTTTATTTTAGTGAGATTTTAGATGGACACACACAGGATTTCCTCAAGAAAAAACAGAACTTTTTTCCATCTGATGGTTCTGAGCAACATCCACCCTCCTGTTACACTCCAAACTCCCAATTTTCTGCCTCTCTTCCCTGTTTTTCCTTTTTCCCAAGATTTATTTCACCTCTGAGGGGTCTGTTTGAGGTGGGCTCAGAGCCAGGAGGAAGAGCACCAATAAACCACACAAGCAAATCCCATAAAAATAAAATAAAGCCAGGCACAGCAATATTCTCCCAATTAATAAATCTGTTATTTATAATGTATAAATATATATGAATGTACAAAATGTACCATAAATAACAGATATATACATATTTTTGAGCATTATTAGGAATATTCACCCCAGAGCAGCCAAATCTGTGATTCTCCAACTTCCACCAAGCGAGGAATTAACACCTCGGGAATTCTCCAGCCTCTCAAAACTTTTAAACTTAATTTAATTTAATTTAAATATTTTATTTTTTAATTTTTTTTAATTTTATTTTTAAAAATTTTTAATTTTTTTGCTCCAATCCAGCATTCTGCTTGCCAAATGTGGGTCCTCTCCTCCCAGAGCAGCCAAATCTGTGATTCTCCAATTTCCACCGAGCGAGGAATTAACACCTCGGGAATTCTCCAGCCTCCCAAAACTTTTTAATTTAATTCAATTTAATTTAATTTAATTTAATTTAATTTAATTTAATTTAATTTAATTTAAATATTTTATTTTTAAAATATTTTTTAATTTAATTTTTTTTTTTTCTCCAATCCAACGTTCTGCTTGCCAAATGTGATTCACGGATCCTCCCAAGCATTTCCCCCTCAGAGCAGCCAAATCTGTGATTCTCCAATTTTCACCGAGTGAGGAATTAACACCTTGGGAATTCTCCAGCCTCCCAAAACTTTTAAATTTAATTAATTTAATTTAATTTAATTTAAATATTTTATTTTTAAAATTTTTTTAAATTTTATTTTTAAATTTTTTTAAATTTTTTTGCTCCAATCCAGCATTCTGCTTGCCAAATGTGATTCACTGATCCTCCCAAGCATTCCCCCCCCCAGAGCAGCCAAATCTGTGGTTCTCCAATTTTTGGGTTTTTTTGGTTTCGTTTTTTTTTTTTTTTAATATTTTTTAAATTTAATTTTTTAAATTTTTTCTCTCCAATCCAAAGTTCTGCTGGCCAAATGTGATTCATGGATCCTCCCAAGCATTTCCCCCTCAGAGCAGCCAAATCTGTGATTCTCCAATTTTGGGTTTTTTTGTTTAGTTGTTGTTTTTTTTTTTTAATTTTTTAAATTTAATTTTTAATTTTTTTTTTGCTCCAATCCAACGTTCTGCTTGCCAAATGTGATTCATGGATCCTCCCAAGCATTTCCTTCCCAGAGCAGCCAAATCTGTGATTCTCCAATTTGGGGTTTTTTGGTTTTGGTTTTTTTATTTTTTTATTTTTAATATTTTTTTAAATTTAATTTTTTAATTTTTTTTTGCTCCAATCCAACGTTCTGCTCGCCAAATGTGATTCATGGATCCTCCCAAGCATTTCCTCCCCAGAGCAGCCAAATCTGTGATTCTCCAATTTTGGGTTTTTTGGTTTTGGTTTTTTTTATTTTATTTATTTTTTTTTAATTTTTTTTTTAATTTAATTTTTTAATTTTTTTTTTGCTCCAATCCGACGTTCTGCTTGCCAAATGTGATTCACTGATCCTCCCAAGCATTTCCCCCCCGGAGCAGCCTCATCCCTGCCCGGGGTGGAGCCGGGATGAGGTGTCCGCTCCGGTGACAATTCCATTATTCCCGCTGAGTCCTTGATTCATCCTGCCTGTTTTTCTAATTATTTTCTCCACCACCTGCCTGGTGAGGCTCTGCTGGGCTCTGCCTGGCTTTGGGAAGGTTTTTTTTTTTTTGGAGTGTTTGTGGTCATTGAGCTTTTCTGGAGCGTTTTCCAGAGTGTGGAATGGGGTGGGGAAGCCCTGGAGGAGGAAGGAAAATCCTCCGAGGATATAAAAAGAATCAGAGGTGGGGGAAGAGGGAAGAAAAAAGCAAAGTGGAAGTGGGACACGGGATCAGAGTGAAATTCTGCAGTGGAGGCAGGGAAAAGGGAACTTTCTGTGAAAAATCCTGGAATTGGAGAATCCCAGAATTATTTGGGTAGGAAGGGACCTTAAAGCTCATCCCATTCCCACAGGCAGGCAGGGACACTTTCCACTGTTCCAGCTTGATCCAAGTTGGCCTGGGACATTTCCAGGGATGGAATTCACAGGGATGGAACCCACAGGGATGGAACCCACAACCTCCCAGTGCAAAAGATCCCAGAATTATTTGGGATTAAAGCTCATCCCATTCCCACAGGCAGGCAGGGACACTTTCCACTATCCCAGCTTGATCCAAGCCCTGTCCAACCTGGTCTGGGACACTTCCAGGGATGGAACCCACAGGGATGGAATCCACAACCTCCCAGTGCAAAAGATCCCAGAATTATTTGGGTTGGAAGGGACCTTAAAGCTCATCCCATTCTCACACTTTCCACTATTCCAGCTTGATCCAAGCTGGCCTGGGACATTTCCAGGGATGGAACCCACAGGGATGGGATCCACAGGGATGGGATCCACAGGGATGGAACCCACAGGAATGGAATCCACAACCTCCCAGTACAAAAGATCCCAGAATTATTTGGGATTAAAGCTCATCCCATTCCCACAGGCAGGCAGGGACACTTTCCACTATCCCAGCTTGATCCAAGCCCTGTCCAACCTGGTCTGGGACACTTCCAGGGATGGAACCCACACGGATGGAATCCACAGGGATGGAATCCACAACCTCTCAGTGCAAAAAATCCCAGAATTATTTGGATTGGAAGGGACCTTAAAGCTCATCCCATTCCTGTGGGCAGGGACTATCCCAGCTTGCTCCAAACCCTGTCCAAGCTGGCCTGGGACACTTCCAGGGATGGAATCCACATGGTTGGAATCCACATGGATGAAATCCACAGGGATGGAACCCACAGGGATGGAACTCACAGGGATGGAACCCACAGGGATGGAATTCACAGGGATGGGATCCACAGGGATGGGATCCACAGGGATGGGATCCACAGGGATGGGATCCACAGGGATGGAATTCACAGGGATGGAACCCACAGGGATGAAATCCACAGGGATAGGATCCACAGGGGTGAAATCCACAGGGATGGAACCCACAGGGATAAAATCCACAGGGCTGGAAACCTCAGGGATGGGATCCACAGGGATTGAAATCTACAGCGATGAATCCACAGGAGTTAAATCCCCAGGGATGGGATCCACGGGAATGGAATCCACAGGGATGGGATCCCCAGGGATGGGATCCCCAGGGATGGGATCCAGAGGAATGGAACCCACAGGGATGGGATCCACAGGGATGAAATCCATAGGGATGGGATCCACAGGGATGGAATTCCCAGGGATGGGATCCACAGGGATCGACAGCTACAGCGATGGAACCCACAGGGATGAAATCCACAGGAGTTAAATCCACAGGGATGGAACCCACAGGGATGGAACCCACAGGGGTTAAATCCACAGGGATGGAACCCACAGGGATGGAACCCACAGGGATGGAAACCTCAGGGATGGGACCCACAGGGACACAAACCCACGACCTCTCAGCGCGAAAACAATTTAACAATAAAAAATACAGACCAGGCCCCCCCCCGCCGCTGCCTGTGGCAGTGGTTGGAGTTCCTGGGAATTGAGGCAGCTGCTGCTCAGCCCCGGAGCTCACAGAGGGCTCGGGGTCAGCGCTGGCAGAGGGAGCAGGAGGAGCTGGGGAATCGATCGGGCAGCAGGGACAGGCAGAGGGGACCCGGCTCCCGCCGGAGCTGTCACCACCTGCCCGGATTGAAGAAGCACCCGGCGCTTTTCTGGCACCATCAGCACCATCAGCAGATATTCCCCTCCCAGGAGAAAACCCTGGATTTATTGTTATTATTGTTATTATTGTTATTATTGTTATTATTGTTATTATTGTTATTACTGTTATTATTGTTATTATTTCAACTGAAGGCGCTCGGAAGTTCCAAAGTCAAGAGGGTTCCTTTGTGTCCGACTTTCTGCTGTTGGGAGAGGGGGAGGGCTCACCAAAAATGAAATGATTTTGTTCCAATTTCATTAGGACTGCCCCAAAATCAAAGGTTTGTAAAGATCCCTGGAAAGCCACGGGTTTGTTGTCCCAAAAGGAGGAAGAATTGGAGAGTTGGGGGTGCTCACTTGGAAAAGAGAAGGATCCAGGAGATCTTGGAGGATTTTCCAGAGCCTGAAGGGGCTCCAGGAGAGCTGGAGAGGGACAAGGGATGGACAGACAGGAGACAGGGAATGGCTTCCTGCTGGGAAAGGGGGGATCAGGGTGGGGTTTGGGAAGGAATTCCTGGATGGGCTGGCATTCCCAGAGAATCCCTGCATCCCTGAAGTGCCAAGGAGAGGTTGGAGCAATCTGGGATCAGGGAATGTGTTGGGGTTGGGATGGGATGGGATTGAAGGTCCATGGATCCCATCACAAACCATTCCGGGATTCTGGGATCCAGGACACTCAGGATCCATCCCCAGGGGATTTTTATGGGATTTTGGGATGGAAAAGGGAAGGGAGACCCTTCCTGGAGTCCCCAGTTCCCTGTGAAGGCCCTGGATCCCAAAATTCCTTCCTGGAGAGGAGCTGGGATGGGGATGGACGCAGTGCCAGACTGGGAGAGCTGGGAATGGAAGGAATTCCCTGGGAAAGGGGAATTGGGATTTGGGAAGGGATTCCTGGCTGGGCTGGCATTCCCAGAGAATCCCTGGAAGTGTCCAAGGAAAGGCCGGAGCACTCTGGGATGGTGGGAAGTGTCCCTGGGATGGCACTGAAGGTCCGTGGATCCCATCCCAAACCATTCCGGGATTCTGGGATCCAGGACACTCAGGATCCATCCCCAGGGATTTTTATGGGATTTGGGGATGGAAAAGGGAAGGGAGACCCTTCCTGGAGTCCCCAATTCCCAGGGAATTCCCAAAATTTCTTCCCAGAGAGGGGTCAGGGTTGGAAAAGGATGGGATTGAAGGTCCATGGATCCCATCTGAAGAAATCCGGGATTCTGGGATCAAGGATCCATCCTGAGGGGTTTTTATGGAATTTGGAGATGGAAAAGAGAAGAGGAGTCCTGAATTCCCAGGGAATTCCTAAAATTCCTTCCCGGAGAGGAGCTGGGATGGGGATGGATCCAGTGCCAGGCTGGGAGAGCTGGGAATGGAGGGAATTCCCTGGGAAAGGGAAAAATCCCAAAAAAACCCTTCAAATTTGGGAGGGATTTGGGAAGGAATTCCTGGCTGGGCTGGAATTCCCAGAGAATCCCTGGGAGAGTCCAAGGAAATCTTGGAGCCCCCCGGGACAGTGGGAAGGGTCCCTGGGATGGGACTGAAGGTCCATGGATCCCATCCCAAACCATTCCAGGATTCTGGGATTGTGAGGAGACATCCCCACTTGGCTCCTCGTTAATTTTATGCAGCAGAAATGTCAAAATTTTAATGTTTAAATGTTTAAAATTTAAACGTTTAAATCTTAAATATTCACCAGCCTGGACTAACGTTTACACAGAAGAAGTTTTGAAGTTTTTGAGTTTTTTGATCAAAACAAGAATATGAAATTTTAAGGCAGGAAACAGAGAGTGAATCCTTGGGAATGAAGGAATTTTAGGAATTTATCTGGATATTTCTCTTATGTTCTGATTATTATATTATATATATATTATATTATATTATATTATATTATATTATATTATATTATATTATATTATATTATATTATATTATATTAATTATTATATTATATATACACATTTCTGTTATGTTCTGTTTATTATATTATATTATATTATATTATATTATATTATATTATATTATATTATATTATATTATATTATATTAATTATAATATTATTATATTATATATATACATTTCTGTTATGTTCTGATTATTGCATTTCTGATATTTCCCAGAGCTTTGGGAAACAAATCAATAAATTTGTTTTGGTATTTTATTCTCTGGTATTATTTAAGAAAATGAATCATAAAGCATTTAAATGAGGATGAGAAAGGGGTAATGACCTTTTTTCCTTCTGTTCCTTTTCTATCCTCAACTCTTCTCCCCACCTTTATTTTCAATTCCTCCTCTCCCCAATTCCAGCCTCTTCCTCAGGGATAATTATTATCAAATTAATTTAGGATAAAGGATATTTATTATTAAATTAATTACAAAAAATTTAAATATTTCCTCCCTCTTCAGTTTTCCACCTCAGATTTTGGTGTCCTCTTTGTTTGCTCCTGCCCAAGATTGGCTTTTCCCATTGTTTTGGTCATTATTCCCATTTTTCCACCACAAATTCCAGCCTCATCCTCATCTCCCAACTCCAAAATCTTCACCCCCTGCCTCCCCAGTTTCTGGGAAAATCGTCATTAATGCACAAATGGAACCCAGGATGGCACCACCCTTCCCATCAGAGCCCAGGAATTCAACTTTCCCAACACATTCCCAAATTTCCTGCACTGAACCATTCCAGGAGCAGAAATTCTTTAACCACTCACTCATCACCAATGAGCAGCAAAGGATAATTATTATTAAATTAATTACAAAAAAAATTAAATATTTCCTCCCTCCTCAGTTTTCCACCTCAGATTTTGGTCTCCTCTTTGTTTGACCCTGCCCAGGGTTGGCTTTTCCCAATTTTTTTGGTCATTATTCCCATTTTTCCTGCCCAAATTCCAGCCCGATCCCACAGAATTCCAGCTGCAATTCCATGAGATGCTGAGGGAGAAGGATTCAAGGTTTTTGCTGGGTTCTGCATTACAAAGAATTCCATGAAAATTCTGTGCCATGTCCACGCTCCACGACTCAGAGCATGCTAATAAAAATGATCTAGGAGCAGGATAATTAATACAAATAATAAAAATAATATAATTAATAAAAATAATAAAAATAAATAATAAAAATAATAAAAATAATAAAAATAATATAAATAATAAATAATCCCTGGAGCAGGAATTTGGAATTTTTGACTCCTCTCTTCCAGTCCCTCACCTTAGCCAAGAACCAAGACATTTTATTTAGGAAAAACTCAAGGAATTCTCCACAAAACCCCTCAGAAAAAGGTTCCTACCCCAGGTTTCAGGATTCCCTCCCTGCCCGGTACAGCTGCATTTTCCACAAGTGCTTTTTTTGCTTTCTGCCTGTATTTTTTAATCAATATATTTCATTACACTGATATTTCTTAGTGCCAGACAGCGCCCAGCCCAACCTTCCCCTGGGATTCCTCCAGCACGACTCCAATTTCTGCACTATTTAAAAAAAAAATAAAAATAAAACCACCCAATTTTGACTCAGATAAGAAAAAAAAAATAAAAACCACAACAAAACCTGAAAATCTCCCAAAGTGTTTCAATCATTGCACTGCTCACCATTTGCTCTTTATTCCTCATCATTGCAATTTTCCCCAGGAATAATTTGATATTTCCTTCTACATCATTGACAAAGAAATTGAGCCAAAATGCTTTTATAACACACACACACACTCTAATTTTGCAATTAATTTGCAATTAATTACCTTCCAGAGGGGATTATTTTTTTTTAACTTGGAATTGTGTCTTACTCTAAATCCAAGAGGGAAAACCACCTTGGAAAGAAGCAGCAAATATGGGAAGAGCTGCTTCCCACAGGGACCCCAGTGACTCAGGCTTGCATGAGACACAGATACAATTTTCTGCATGAAGTGCTTCAACAAATCTCTCTTTTTTTTTTTCACCTTTTTTTAAAAAAAAAAAAAAAAGATTTTTAAATTGTTTGCCCTTTAGAAAACAAATCTGGTAACCGAGCAGGGAGTTTTCCACGGGGAAAAAAACTGGGAATTGATGTTTTTTTGGTGGTTTTTTTTGGTTTTTTTTTTTTTTTTTTAAAGAATACTCACAAAAAACTGATCCATGTCCCTTTCCAGCCCCATGTTGGGCAAGTCTGGCATCATGTGGGCCACGACCTTGAAGCCAGCATCCTTGGCCAGGTGGAAGGACTCACAGACAGCCTTCACCGTGTGACCCCTGGGGACACAGGGAAAAAGGGTCAGGGAAAGGCAGGAAAAGTCGTTTTTGAGTCCAGCTGGGATTATCCCCTCCTTGGGAGGGTGAGTTTGGGCGGTGGGTGGAGGTGAAAATGAGCCAAAACGGGGTTTGGTGGGTGCTGAAAGTGGTAAATGTGCAGGAAGGGAGGTGATCTGGGTGCTCCAGATACAGGAAAAGCTGCTGGGATCCAGGTTGGTGTCACTCAGAGAAAAACAGGAATAAAACCATAAATACAACAGGAATAAAAACATTGGGAAAGGAGAGAAGGGATGGGAATGAGGGAAAGCGGCCAACCTGAAAATCACCCCAAAAATCCCTTCTGGAAAAACAGGAACCTCCCCGAATTCTGGGATTCCAGGAGGGCTCCACACTGACAGAACCCAAACCTGGTTCTGCAGGAGCCTGGGGGGATTTGGAGCCTAAATGGGGTTTGTTGAATATTGGAATTGTGAATTCTGGGGGAAAGGAGCTGCTCTGGGTTTTGCAGATACAGAAAAAGCTGCTGGAATCCAGTCTGGAAATCCAGGTTGGTGTCACTCAGAGAAAAACAGGAATAAAAACATAAATACAACAGGAAATAAAAACACTGGGAAAGGAGAGAAGGGATGGGAATGAGGGAAAGCGGCCAACCTGAAAATCACCCCAAAAATCCCATCTGGAGAAACAGGAACCTCCCCAAATTTTGGGATTCCAGATTCCAAACCTGGTTCTGCAGCAGCCTGGGGGCATTTGGAGCCTAAATGGGCGTGTTGAATATTGGAATTGTGAATTCTGGGGGAAAGGAGATGATCTGGGTTTTGCAGACACAGAGAGAAATTTGGGAGAGCTGCTGGAATCCAGTCTGGAAATCCAGGTTGGTGTCACTCAGAGAAAAACAGGAATAAAAACATAAATACAGCAGGAAATAAAAACAGCAGGAGAGGAGAGAAGGGATGGGAACGAGGAAAAGCGGCCAACCTGAAAATCTCCCCAAAAATCCCTTCTGGAAAAACAGGAATCACCCCGAATTCTGGGATTCCAGGAGGGTTCCAGGTTCTGCCCCCCTGACACCAACCCAGACCTGGTTCTGCAGGAGCCCGGGGCATTTGGAGCCCAAAGCGGCCGAATTTCCCACGGTTCTGGAGAAAATCCCATTTTTCCATCACCTCCTATCAGGAGATTCCCACCACAGGAGAAGAATCCTCCCACAGAATCCTGGCTCTGTCCCACATTCCTGGACATTCCAGGGCACCTCCACCCCTGTTTTCCTCCCAACTCCTGGAATTCCAATTCCTCCCAATTCCTCCCTATTGGAATTCGAATTCCATTTCCATTTCTAATTCCAATTCCAATTCCAATTTTTAATTCCAATTCAAATTCCAATTCGAATTCTATTTCCATTATTAATTCCATTTCCATTTCCAATTCCCAATTCCCAATTCCATTTCCAACTCCAATTCCAACTCCAATGCCTCACAATTCCTCCCTACTGGAATTCCATTTCCATTTCCAATTCCATCTCCAATTCCATTTCCATTTCTAATTCCAGTTCCTCACAATTCCTCCCTATTGGAATTCCATTTCCATTTCCATTTCCATTTCCATTTCCAATTCCAATTCCTCCCAACTCCTGGAATTCCAATTCCTCCCTATTGGAATTCCAATTCCAATTCTAATTCCTCCCTACTGGAATTCCAACTCCATTTCCATTTCCAATCCCATTTCCCTTTCCCAATTCAAATTCCATTTCTATTTCCAATTCCAATTCCTCCCAAGCCTTGAATTCCCATTCCTCCCAACTCCTGGTATTCCAATTCCATTTCCAATTCCAATTCCTCCCAACTCCTGGAATTCCAATTCCTCTCTAGTGGAATTCCATTTCCAATTCCAATTCCTCCCTACTGGAATTCCAACTCCATTTCCAATTCCATTTCCATTTCCATTTCCATTTCCATTTCCATTTCCATTTCCATTTCCATTTCCATTTCCAATTCCTCCCAATTGGAATTCCAATTCCAATTCCTCCCTACTGGAATTCCAACTCCATTTCCATTTCCATTTCCCTTTCCCAATTCCAATTCCAACTCCATTTCCATTTCCAATTCCAATCCCAATTCCATTCCCCTTTCCCAATCCCAACTCCATTTCCCTTTCCCAATTCCAATTCCATTTCCCTTTCCCAATTCCAATCCCAATTCCATTTTCATTTCCCAATTCCAACTCCATTTCCCAATCCCAACTCCATTTCCCTTTCCCAATCCCAACTCCATTTCTCTTTCCCAATCCCATTTCCCTTTCCCATTTCCAATTCCAATCCCATTTCCCTTTCCCAATCCCAATCCCATTTCCCTTTCCCAATCCCAACTCCATTCCCCTTTCCCAATCCCAATCCCATTTCCCTTTCCCAATCCCATTTCCATTTCCCTTTCCCAATCCCAACTCCATTTCCATTTCCAATTCCAATCCCAATCCCATTCCCCTTTCCCAATCCCAACTCCATTTCCCAATCCCAATCCCAATTCCATTTCCCATTTCCCTTTCCCAATCCCAATCCCATTCCCCTTTCCCAATCCCAACTCCATTTCCCAATCCCAATTCCATTTCCCATTTCCATTTCCAATTCCAATCCCAACTCCATTTCCCTTTCCCAATCCCAACTCCATTTCCCTTTCCCAATCCCATTTCCATTCCCCTTTCCCAATCCCAATCCCATTCCCCTTTCCCAATCCCAATCCCATTTCCCTTTCCCAATCCCAACTCCATTTCCCTTTCCCAATTCCAATCCCATTTCCATTTCCAATCCCAATCCCATTTCCCTTTCCCAATCCCAATCCCATTCCCCTTTCCCAATCCCAACTCCATTTCCCTTTCCCAATCCCAACTCCATTCCCTTTCCCAATTCCAACTCCTCCCACCCCCTGGAATTCCTGCCCCCCCATGAGCTCTGCAGGTGATTTTTGTTTCCCCCCCTGCCCCCTTTCTCCAAATCCCTCTGGATACAAACCCCAATTCCCTTTGGGCATCCCTGTGTTCATTTACCAGAATTAATTTTTTTTTTTTTTAATTTTTTAAGGATCTTTTCCTCCCTCTCTGCCAGAAGATCCAAATCCCCCCCTCCCTCCTTGTGCAGCTTTAAACCCATTTTTATTTCTGATTTTTTTTTTTCCCAGGACCATTCCAGTGTTTTCCTGCGACTCCTCAAGGACAGCATCACTCAAGAACCTTGAGCAGCCTGAGGGGGAAGCAAACAGGAGCTTTGCTTCATAAATAAAAATTATTTTCTTATTAGAAGTGGAATTGGAGCTGCATCAATAACTCGATTATTTGATGTTCTTGAATATTTTTCTGCCTCACAGCCACTGAAAGCACTCAGAAAACCTCACTAATGACTTATGGAACATAATAGAAAGTAATTTCCAAACTGTTCCCCCTAATTGGTTGGAATCTGACATTTTGCTACCGGGGAAATATTAAAAAGTTTCAAGCCCAAAAAAAAAACCACCAAAACCCAACGCACACAAAGCACAACAGGAGCAAAACGAGGTCGTTTCAACAGGAAAAAAAACCCCAAAAAACATGAATCACCTTTTTCCTTCAAGTGCATTTCAAGTCATTGCTCTAAAAATTAGGAGAGGTTGAGGAAGTTTTTAGAAATTCTAAAATTCAGAGCAAGGAGCTCTGGGAAAAGCCTTGAAAATTGAATTTGAGGTGGAAAAGAAAATGGGTTTTAAGATTTAAAAATGGGTATTTGGGGAAAAAATGGGTTTTAAGATTTAAAAATGGATTTTAAGATTTAAAAATGGGTATTTGGGAAAAAAGGGATTTTAAGATTTAAAAATATATTTTAAGATTTAAAAATGGGTATTTGGGAAAAAATGGGTTTTAAGATTTAAAAATGGATTTTTTTGAGGAAAAATGGATTTTAAGATTTAAAAATGGGTATTTGGGAGGGAAAAATGGATTTTAAAATTTAAAAATGGGTATTTGGGAAAAATGGGTTTTAAGATTTAAAAATGGATTTTAAGATTTAAAAATGGGTATTTGGGGAAAAAATGGATTTTAAGATTTAAAAATGGATTTTTGGGGAGAAAAAAAGGATTTTAAGAGCTGATGAGGAATGAATTGTTAAATTGATAATAAATAAATATTTACTTTTTAATAAAAATTTAAACATAAATAATATTTTAAAAATAGAAATGGTGGCATTAGGAAAGGAAGTGTTCAGCACAGGGAAAGAATGAATATATTAAAAAAAAAGAGGTTGACAATATAGGGAAGAATAGAGACAATAAAATAAAGAGTAGAACACAAGAAAGAATGAATAAATAAAAACAAAAAGAGGTGGACAATGCAGGGAAAGAATGGATGCATTAAAAAGAAAGTGTGAAACACAGGGAAAAAATGAATAAAAACAAAAAGGTGTGGAGAATGCAGGGGAAGAATGGAGAAAATAAAATAGAGTAAAGCACGGGAAAAGAATGAATAAATAAAAACAAGAGGTGGAAGATATAGGGGAAGAATGGATACATTAAAAAAATAAAGAGTAAAATACAGGGAAAGAATGAATAAATAAAAACAGAAAGAGGTGGACAATGCAGGGAAAGAATGGAGACAATAAAATAAAGAGTAAAACACAGGAAAGAATGAATCAATAAAAACAAGAGGTGGAAGATACAGGGGAAGAATGGATACATTAAAAAAAAAGAGTGTGAAACACAGGTGGGATGGTGTCCCTGACCTGGGATGGTGTCCCTGACCTGGGATGGAGACCCTGACCTGTTGGTGTCCCTGGCCACCTGGGATGGGGTCCCTGGCCACCTGGGATTTCCTGGAATGGTGTCCCTGGGCAGCTGGAATGGTGTCCCTGACCTGGGATGGTGTCCCTGACCTGTTAGAGCCCCTGGAATGGTGTCCCTGGCCTGGGAAGGTGTCCCTGACGTGGGATGGTGTCCCTGACTTGTTGGTGTCCCCAGGATGGTGTCCCTGACCTGGGATGGTGTCCCTGACCAGCTGGGATGGTGTCCCTGACATGGGATAGTGTCCCTGACCTGTTGGAGCACCAGGGATGGTGTCCCTGATGTGGGGTGGTGTCCCTGACCTGTTGGAGCACCAGGGATGGTGTCCCTGATGTGGGGTGGTGTCCCTGACCTGTTGGAGCACCAGGGATGGTGTCCCTGGCCTGGGATGGTGTCCCTGACCTGGGATGGTGTCCCTGCCCTGGGATGGTGTCCCTGACCTGTTGGTGTCCCTGACCTGTTGGTGTCCCCAGGATGGTGTCCCTGACCTGTTGGTGTCCCTGGCCACCTGGGATGGGGTCCCTGGCCACCTGGGGTTTCCTGGAATGGTGTCCCTGGGCAGCTGGAATGGTGTCCCTGGCCTGGGATGGTGTCCCTGACCAGCTGGGATGGTGTCCCTGGCCTGGGATGGTGTCCCTGACCTGTTGGTGTCCCTGGCCAGCTGCAATGGTGTCCCTGACCTGTTAGAGCCCCTGGAATGGTGTCCCTGGCCTGGGATGGTGTCCCTGATGAGGGATGGTATCCCTGACCTATTGGTGTCCCTGCCCTGCTGGTGTCCCTGGGAAGGTGTCCCTGCCCTGGGATGGTGTCCCTGGGATGGTGTCCCTGGGATGGTGTCCCTGCCCTGGGATGGTGTCCCTGGGATGGTGTCCCTGACCTGTTGGTGTCCCTGCCCTGTTGGTGTCCCTGGGAAGGTGTCCCTGCCCTAGAACAGTGTCCCTGCCCTGTTGGTGTCCCTGGGAAGGTGTCCCTGCCCTGTTGGTGTCCCTGACCTGTTGGTGTCGCGGGCCACGTCCTCGTAGACGCTCTGCACGCCGATCTCCAGGCGGGTGCAGCCGTAGCCCAGCTGCAATGGTGTCCCTGGGAAGGTGTCCCTGCCCTGTTGGTGTCCCTGGGAAGGTGTCCCTAACCTGGGTTGGTGTCCCTGACCTGTTGGAGTCCCTGGGAAGGTGTCCCTGCCCTGTTGGTGTCCCTGACCTGTTGGTGTCCCTGGCCACGTCCTCGTAGACGCTCTGCACGCCGATCTCCAGGCGGGTGCAGCAGTAGCCCAGCTGCAATGGTGTCCCTGGGAAGGTGTCCCTGGGAAGGTGTCCCTGCCCTGTTGGTGTCCCTGGGAAGGTGTCCCTGCCCTAGAACAGTGTCCCTGACCTGTTGGTGTCCCTGGCCACGTCCTCGTAGACGCTCTGCACGCCGATCTCCAGGCGGGTGCAGCCGTAGCCCAGCTGCAATGGTGTCCCTGGGATGGTGTCCCTGGGAAGGTGTCCCTGCCCTAGAACAGTGTCCCTGCCCTGTTGGTGTCCCTGGGAAGGTGTCCCTGCCCTGTTGGTGTCCCTGGCCACGTCCTCGTAGACGCTCTGCACGCCGATCTCCAGGCGGGTGCAGCCGTAGCCCAGCTGCAATGGTGTCCCTGATGAGGGAAGGTGTCCCTGACCTGTTGGTGTCCCTGGGAAGGTGTCCCTGCCCTGTTGGTGTCCCTGACCTGTTGGTGTCCCTGGGAAGGTGTCCCTGCCCTGTTGGTGTCCCTGCCCTGTTGGTGTCCCTGGGAAGGTGTCCCTGCCCTAGAACAGTGTCCCTGACCTGTTGGTGTCCCTGGCCACGTCCTCGTAGACGCTCTGCACGCCGATCTCCAGGCGGGTGCAGCCGTAGCCCAGCATGGCGCTCAGGTGCGGCCGCAGGCAATAGTCCGGCCGCGTCTCGATGGTGATCCCCACGCACCTCGTCAGGCTCCGCTCCGAGTACCTGCACAGACACACGGCTCTGCTCAGAACACACCAGCCTGGGCTTTAGGGAAACTGGGAACAGTTTCTGGGGTCTTCCAGGTGAGGGTTTTTAAGGATTAAAGGGTGAAATTTGACATTTATTCCTGTCTGAGTACCTGCACAGGAAAATCCCATCCCTGGTTAAAACCCACCAGTTTTGGGTTTTAAGTGAACATGGGGAGAATTTCTGGTGTCCTTTTAAGGGTTAAAGGGTAAAATTTAACCTTTACTCATCTTCTGCATGGAAAAATCCAATCCTTGGGTAAAATCCACCAATTTTGGGTTTTAAGTGAATTCAGGAAGAATTTCTGGTGTCTTCCAAGTGAGGGTTTTTAAGGATTAAAGGGTAAAATTTAACATTTATTCCTCTCCGAGTACCTGCACGGAAAAATCCCATTTCTGGTTAAATCCCACCAGTTTTGGGTTTTAAGTGAATTCAGGAAGAGTTTCTGGTGTCCTTTTAAGGGTTAAAGGTTAAAATTCAACCTTTACTCCTCTCCTGCAGAGAAAATCCCATTTCTGGTTAAAACCCACCAGTTTGGGGTTTAAGGGAACATGGGGAGAGTTTCTGGTGTCCTTTTAAGGGTTAAAGGGTAAAATTTAACCTTTACTCCTCTCCTGCATGGAAAAATCCCATCCTTGGGTAAAATCCACCAGTCTGGGGTTTTTAGGGAAATTCGGAAGAGTTTCTGGGGTCTTCCAGGTGAGGGTTTTTAAGGATTAAAGGGTGAAATTTAACATTAATTCTTGTCTGAGTACCTGCACAGAAAAATCCCATCCCTGGTTAAAATCCACAACTTTTGGGTTTTAAGTGAACATGGGGAGAGTTTCTGGTGTCCTTTTAAGGGTTAAAGGGTAAAATTTAACCTTTATTCCTCTCCTGCATGGAAAAATCCCATTTCTGGTTAAATTCCACCAGTTCTGGGTGTAAAGTGAACTCAGGAAGAGTTTCTGGTGTGTTCCAGGTGAGGGTTTTTAAGAATGAAAAGTTAAAAATTCCTGTGGTGTTTTGGTGAAACGATGCACAGGAATAACCATTAATCCAATCTGGGGGTTGTGTTAATTAATTAGGGTTGTAATTAATACAGCCTGGGGGTTGTTCTGGGTCACGAAGAAGCGTGGCAGCCTGCAGGGAATTCACAAGGATATTCATGAAAAAGAAATTCCCACAAAAAATCCCTTTCGGAGTGAGCAGTTCCCAACCTCACTGAAGGAATCTGACAAAACCCAAATTTTTTTTTTCTGGATTTTTTTTTTCTCCTTTTGTGCCCTTTATCACTGGAGGTCTAACGAAGATTAATTAATTACTCCAGCTGGTAAAAAAAAATCCCCACTCTTGATGACAAATGGGAAATCACTGACCTGTGAGAGAGGGAAAAGAAAAGAACACAAACCAAAATTCCCAGAAAACTGAGAAAATTCCTTTTCACAGGGGAATCAACTCCCTGCAGCTTTTTTTCCTCAACTTTGAGGTGATTTTGTAACAAAATTTACAGCAGGAAGAGGAGAAAATGTTGGAACTGCAGAGAAAACCTGGATAAATCCCAAAGCAGGATTTGGATGGGGATATCAGTCTCTGTAATGGCCCCAAATGATGATTTTTGGGTGTTAATGTGGAAAATGGGACACCTTGAGGAAGGCAGGGATGTTATTGCCATATCTGCACCCCCAAATTGAAAGGATGACTCAATTCAGGTCTTTATTAGGAGTCTGGAAAGATTCATCATCACACTGCTGGAAATTTTTGGAATGGAAAATAAAGCACAAAACACAATTTCTCCCTCCCCCCCAAAAAAATCGTCGATCAAAATCCTTCAAACTTCAGGAAAAAAAAAAGGAAAAAAAAAATCCCCAAGTGGGTTCAAACTCATTAAAAAAATATGAACTCCCTTCAAATTGATATAAATAGTGAGATATTTGGGGGACAGGCTGTCAAAAGAAGAATTCAAAAACCAAAAAAAAAAAAAGAGAAATAAAATAAAAATGATGTGAAACATTTCCAAGTTTGTGGCTCACTAATCTGACAGGCCAAAGGCACCAATTGTTTATCACGTCAGGGCAAACGTTGCCAAAGTGTGATTCATGAGCAGCAGACTCCCAAACAGCCACTCTGCAAGACGTGAGTTGCAAAAATTAAAAGAGAAAAAAAAAAAAATTTGGAGTGAAAAAGAGCAAAAAAAAAAAGTTTTCAGATAACTCGGGACAAAGGGAAGCTGGCTCCTATTAACACCAAAAATCAGGGTGGAAATATAGAAGGGAGATAAAAGTAATTAAATCATTGTGGTTTCCAGAAGAAAGAAAGAGAAATTTGATTTTTTTGGGGGGTTTTTTCTCCGCTCCTGAATTCGAAAGGTTCATTTGGATATTCAGCATTTTCTCCTGTTTGCAAAAGGAAAATGTGTTTCATTCAAAAGCTCAGAGCAAAGGCAGGGATTGTATTGGTTCAGAAGGCAAACACAAGAAATAGCAGCAGAAGTGGACAGGAATGAAAAGCTGAATTAAAAGTGGGTTTCCATAACCTGCCATTTTCTGCAGGGAATTATCACAGAAGAGCTGAGCTGGGGATTATTACCCAGCACAAAGCTGTATTATACAACTAAATTACATTTGATATTTTATTAAAAAAAAAAGAAAGAAAGGAAGAAAATCAATCTGAGGCTGTTTTGTATTCAATTTTCACATTTGGGGGTGAGCTGGAAACGCTGGAGCAGGGGTAGTTCCAAAATATGGATTTAAATCAAGGATTTAGGGGGGGGTTTTAGCAAATTGTGAGGATCCCTCGGTGGAAAGCGCGGTCAGATCTGAAACTGGGATTTTCCAGTCAGGAGAGGAAGAAATAGGAAAACTGGACAAGCACCTTGATCAGTGGGAAAAGCTTCTGAATCCCAAAAAATCCAGAATGGTTTGGGCTGGAAGGGAGCTCCAAGGTCATTTCAGGCACCTTCCACCATCCCAAGCTGCCCTTGGACACTTCCAGGGATGGGGCAGCCAAAATTTCCCTGGGAATTCCATTCCAGGGCCTCCCATCCTCACAGGGGGGAATTTTTTCCTATTTTTCTGAGGATTTTGGGGTGGGGATTTAGAGGTTTTTTTGGGATTTGGAGCTTTTTTCAGGGGATTTGGGGTTTTTTTTTTTCCTGGGATCACTGACAGGAATTTCTTCCAAAATTGTCCCCCCTTTCCCAGGGAATTCCCTCCATTCCCAGCTCTCCCAGCCTGGCATTGGATCCATCCCCATCCCAGCTCCTCTCTGGGAAGGAATTTCGGGAATTCTCTGGGAATTCAGGACTCCAGGAAGGGTCTCCCTTCCCTTTTCCATCCCCAAATCCCATAAAAATCCCTGGGGATGGATCCTGAGTGTCCTGGATCCCAGAATCCCAGAATGGTTTGGGATGGGATCCATGGACCTTCAATCTCATCCCATTCCAATCTCACAATTCTGGGATTTTCCAACCTTTCCTTGGACACTCCCAGGGATTCTCTGGGAATTCCAGCCCAGCCAGGAATTCCTTCCCAAATCCCATTTTTCCCTTTCCCAGGGAATTCCCTGCATTCCCAGCTCTCCCAGCCTGGTGTTGGATCCATCCCCATCCCAGCTCCTCTCTGGGAAGGAATTTTGGGAATTCCCTGGGAATTCAGGGCTCCACTTCTCTTTTCCATCCCCAAATCCCATAAAAATCCCTGGGGATGGATCCTGAGTGTCCTGGATCCCAGAATCCCAGAATGGTTTGGGATGGGATCCATGGACCTTCAGTCCCATCCCATTCCCACCCCACAATTCTGGGATTTTCCAGCCTTTCCTTGGACACTCCCAGGGACTCTCTGGGAATTCCTTCCCAATATCCCACCCAAATCTCCCCTTTCCCAGTGGGAATCCATTCCCCCCTTGTCCCTCTCCATCTCTCTGCCAACAATCCAACAAAATTCCCTCCAGGAATCTCCTAAATTTTACTTTCTGCTTCCATTTTAGGAATCAGAGAGCCCAACCCAAGGATTTTTGCCTCCTGTCCATTAATTATCCCCAAAATCCCAAAGGATGGCTTGGCTTGGAAGTGCCCTCAAAGCTCATCCTTTCCTGATCCCATATCCCAAAATTGGAATTTTCTTGCATCATCCCCAGCCCTATTCTCAGCTTTTTTCTGTGCCCTTCTGCTCCCAAAAAAACCCTCCCAGCTCCGCAGCCGCATCCAGCTGGGACACGATTTCCCTTTTCCCATCCAATTTCCCACTATTTATGCACTCAGGGGTAATTTGGCTGCTGAATCACACACAGACCTCATCATTCGCTGTCACTTCAACCCAAAATATTTTTTATTTTTATTTTATTTTTTGGGTTTTTTTCCAGAGATTTCTGCTGCTGCGGCTCAGAATAGAATCCTGCCCCGTTCCTAGAAAAACTGACGGATGGGGTTTATTTTTTTCCATCCTGCAGTGGGATGTGGATTTATAGGGATAAATCCCAGCTCTGGGATGGATGGATGGATGGATGGATGGATGGATGGATGGATGGATGGATGATGGATGATGGATGGATGGATGGATGGATGATGGATGGATGGATGGATGGATGATGGATGGATGGATGATGGATGGATGGATGGATGGATGGATGATGGATGGATGGATGGATGGATGGATGGATGGATGATGGATGGATGGATGGATGGATGGATGATGGATGGATGGATGATGGATGGATGGATGATGGATGGATGGATGGATGATGGATGGATGGATGGATGGATGGATGGATGGATGGATGGATGATGGATGGATGGATGGATGGATGGATGGATGGATGATGGATGGATGGATGATGGATGGATGGATGGATGGATGGATGGATGGATGGATGGATGATGGATGATGGATGGATGGATGGATGGATGGATAGATGGATGGATGGATGGATGATGGATGGATGGATGATGGATGGATGGATGGATGGATGGATGGATGGATGGATGGATGGATGGATGATGGATGGATGGATGGATGGATGGATGGATGGATGCATGGATGGATGATGGATGGATGGATGGATGATGGATGGATGGATGGATGGATGGATGGATGGATGGATGGATGGATGGATGATGGATGATGGATGGATGATGGATGGATGGATGGATGGATGGATGGATGGATGATGGATGGATGGATGGATGGATGGATGGATGGATGGATGGATGGATGATGGATGATGGATGGATGATGGATGGATGGATGGATGGATGGATGGATGGATGATGGATGGATGGATGGATGGATGGATGGATGGATGGATGGATGGATGATGGATGGATGATGGATGGATGGATGGATGGATGGATGGATGATGGATGGATGATGGATGGATGGATGGATGGATGGATGGATGGATGGATGGATGGATGGATGGATGGATGGATGGATGATGGATGGATGGATGGATGGATGGATGGATGGATGGATGGATGGATGGATGATGGATGGATGGATGGATGATGGATGATGGATGGATGATGGATGGATGGATGATGGATGGATGGATGGATGGATGGATGGATGGATGGATGGATGGATGGATGGATGGAGGATGGATGGATGGATGGATGGATGGATGGATGGATGGATGGATGATGGATGGATGGATGGATGGATGGATGATGGATGGATGGATGGATGGATGCATGGATGGATGATGGATGGATGGATGGATGGATGGATGGATGGATGGATGATGGATGGATGGATGGATGGATGGATGGATGGATGCATGGATGGATGATGGATGGATGGATGGATGGATGGATGGATGATGGATGGATGAGGATGGATGGATGGATGGATGATGGATGCATGGATGGATGGATGGATGGATGGATGGATGGATGGATGGATGATGGATGGATGGATGGATGGATGATGGATGGATGGATGGATGGATGATGGATGGATGGATGGATGGATGGATGGATGGATGGATGGATGGATGGAGGATGGATGGATGGATGGATGGATGGATGGATGGATGGATGATGGATGGATGGATGGATGGATGGATGGATGGATGGATGATGGATGGATGGATGATGGATGGATGGATGGATGGATGGATGGATGGATGGATGGATGATGGATGGATGGATGGATGGATGATGGATGGATGGATGGATGGATGGATGGATGGATGATGGATGGATGGATGGATGGATGGATGGATGGATGGATGGATGGATGGATGGATGGATGGATGCTGGCAGCCCTAAAAAATGAGGATTTGAACTCAATTTTAAACACAAGCCCAGGGGCAGGAACAGCAGAATCCCATTAATCCATGGAATGGGTGAAACGTTGGGCTGGGCTCGTGTTTGGTGTCTGACAGCTCCTGCAGGATTTTTGGGATATTCCCAATTTCTGCAGGATTTCAGGGATATTCCCAATTTCTGCCCATCCCTGCAGAAATGTTCCCAATTTCTGCCCATCCTTCCTGCAGGATTTTAGGAATATTCCCAATTTCTGCTCATCCATCCCTGCAGGATTTTAGGGATATTCCCAATTTCTGCAGGATTTTAGGGATAATCCCAATTTCTGCCCATCCATCCCTGCAGGATTTTAGGGATATTCCCAATTTCTGCCCACCCCTGTGAGCCCAGGACCAGCATCCAGGGGATTTAGGGTGGATATTTAAAAATAACAGAGCTCCAGCCACAGCTCCTGCAGGAATCCCGCGGTGATGGGAAGAGGGAATTGCCCCTTTCCGAGCTGGAAAATCTGGGAACACGGAGAGCTCTGAACGAATCCTTCCTGGAGCTCCAAACTCAGGATACCCAGACACAAAAGGTCCAGATTTGATGAAGAATTAATGAACTTTACTAATTGGACAGAGAAAAGCCTGAGAGATTTGATGAGCTGAGAGCCCCAGCCATGACCATGGAATTCCAGAATCCTGGAATGCTCTGGGTGGGATTCATGGACCTTCAATCCAACCCATTCCAACCCAAGCACCTCCCATGATCCCAGGGTTCTCCAGGGATTCTTTGGGAATTCCAGCCCAGCCAGGAATTCCTTCCCAAGTCCCTCTCCAGCTCTCCTTTCCCTCTGGAAAAGGCTCCAAGCATTCCCTGGATCCTTCCCCGATCCACTTGGACATTCCCAGCTCTCCCAGCCTGGCATTGGATGCATCCCCACCCCAGCTCCTCTCTGGGAAGGAATTTTGGGAATTCCCTGGGAATTCAGGACTCCAGGAAGGGTCTCCCTTCCCTTTTCCATCCCCAAATCCCATAAAAATCCCCGGGGATGAATCCTGAGTGTCCTGGATCCCAGAATCCTGGAATGGTTTGGGATGGGATCCATGGACCTTCAATCCCATCCCATTCCAATCACAAAATTCTGGGAATTTCCAACCTTTCCTGGGACACTGCCAGGGATTCTCTGGGAATTCCAGCCCAGGCAGGAATTCCTTCCCAAGCTCCCCTTTCCCATGGGAACCATTCCCTGTTTCCTGTTCCTCCACCCCTTTCCCCAAATTCCTGGATCCCCTTTAGGCTCAGGAAGGTGCTCTGAGGATCCCCTGGATCCATTTCCATGTGAACATTCCCAGCTCTCCCAGCCAGCAGATGGATTTTCCCTTCTCCAGCAGCACCAAACCCTTTGGAATATTCCTCCTCCTCCTCCCCTGGAGCACAGAATGATTTGGTGTTTGAGGATCCCCCGCATCACCCCAGGGATAATCAGGAATCCAGACAAGAGAACAGCACGAGATGAGAGAGGGGCAATTTTAATAATGGGCTGACCACAGAGGTTCATTATGCAAACGAGGCAGCTGCCAAGTCATGCAAATTAAGATCCACAGAAGCCTCTAAAAAGATTTGTGCAGAACAGATTTTTGTGGAGTCAGTGATTAGAGCACTGTTTGAAATAGGGGGAAATAAAGGTGAGATAATTAATTTTAATCACTGGCAAATCTGGAGTGAATTTGCACAGAACGCTGCTGCACTGAACAGACCTTTAAATCAGAACCTGCCTCTTAAATAAACTCATTTATTTTTGCAGCTACTCCTGCACCAGCCACGGGGTCTCCAACATTTCTCCCTCAGAGAAAAAACGGCTCTGTTAACAAAGCCTCTCCATGAAACTCTGCTCTCTAGACAAAAGCTTCGTCAGCCAAGAGTCCTGAAGATCAAATACTCAATTATTCAGCTTCCCAAATCCCAAATCATCCCAAATCCCAAATCCCTGGCTGGGATGGGCATGGCCGGGGGCCAGGTGGAGCTGGAGGAGGAGCACAGAGAGAATGCCACACCTTTAACCTTCCTCTTTGCTTTGCTGATTTTGGAGAGGCAGAAAACACAAAAAGGCAAAAAAAGAGAAAATAGTGCAGGAAAAGGTGCAGGAAGCAGCAGAAGCTGCAAGAAGAGGCTCAAAGGCAGAAGTGAAGTGATCGCCAGAAAATGTTTAGGAAAGAAAGATCTCAATCAAATAATACACCCCATGAGATTGGAAAGCAGGATCAAAACCAACTCAGCCACCCTAAAAACTTGGAAAGAATTCTCTAAAACAACTCAGCCACCCCAAAAATTGGAAAGAAGGATGTAAAACAAATCAGTCGCCCCCAAAAAAATTGGAAAGGAGGATCTAAACCCCAAAAACTTGGAAAGAATTACCTAAACCAGCCCATCCAGCCCATCAAATTGGAAAGAAGGATCTAAACCAACTCAGTCACCCCATGAAATTGGAAAGAAGGATCTAAACCAACTCAGCCACCCTAAAAACTTGGAAAGAATTCTCTAAAACAACTCAGCCACCCCAAAAATTGGAAAGAAGGATCTAAACCCCAAAACCTTGGAAAGAATGACCTAAACCAGCCCATCAAATTGGAAAGAAGGATCTAAACCAAATCAGCAACCCCAAAAATTGGAAAGAAGGATCTAAACCAAATCAGTCACCCCCAAAAAAATTGGAAAGAAGGATCTAAACCAACTCAGCCACCCCATAAAATTGGAAAGAAGGATCTAAACCAACCCATCCACCCCATAAAATTGTAAAGAAGGATCTAAAACAAATCAGTCCCCCCAAAAATTGGAAAGAAGGATCTAAACCCCAAAAACTTGTAAAGAAGGACCTAAACCAGCCCATCAAATTGGAAAGAATGATTTAAACCAACTCAGTCACCCCATAAAATTGGAAGGAATTATCTAAACTAACTCAGACACCCCATAAAATTGGAAAGGAGGACCTAAACCCCAAAAACTTGGAAAGAAGGACCTAAACCAGCCCATCCAGCCCATAAAATTGGAAAGAAGGATCTAAACCAAATCAGCAACCCCAAAAATTGGAAAGTTCCTGGTCTTAACTTGGGGAAGAGCAAAGATTGGGAAGATCCAGCACCTCAAACAGATTGAACATGTCATAAATGAACCCTTTTGGTGCCCTTGAGCAGCAGCAGCAGCAGCAGCAGCAGCAGCAGCACAGGCCTGGGTGTCACACAGTGACACTGCTCAGTGACATCCATAAATGTAGAATTAAGCCCCAAAAGGGTTAATTCCCTTTTCTGAAGGGAAAACTGTCACCAGAACCCACCAGGATCTCCTACAACACATCCTCACCCATTACTTAAATTACCTCCCTGATCTTGATCTTTACCAACTCTGCTTTATCATAGAATTCCAGAGAGGAAAATTCCCTCTGGAGCCTCCTTTTCTCCAGGCTGAGCCCCTTTCCCAGCTCCTTCAACCCCTCCTGGGGCTCCAAACCTTCCCTGGACACACCACAGCCCCTCCATGTCCTTCTTGGAGCACAGAAATGTCCTTAGAAAGGACCCTCAGAGTCCTGTGGAAAGACTGGAATGTTTGGAGGGCTGGGTGAGAAAAATCAAGAATTTTAATAAGCGACCAAAGGAGTCCTGGGTCAGGAAAGCTCCTGGTCTTAACTTGGGGAAGAGCAAAGATTGGGAAGATCCAGCACCTCAAACAGATTGAACATGTCATAAATGAACCCTTTTGGTGCCCTTGAGCAGCAGCAGCAGCAGCAGCAGCAGCAGCACAGGCCTGGGTGTCACACAGTGACACTGCTCAGTGACATCCATAAATGTAGAATTAAGCCCCAAAATGACCCCACAGGTTTCTGAAGGGAAAATTGTCACTAAAACCCACCAGGATCTCCTATAACACATCCTCACCCATTACTTAAATTACCTCCTTGATCTTGATCTTTACCAACTCTGCTTTATCACAGGGCAGCCTGTGAATAAATTCAGCAAGAATTCATTCAGCAGCCACAATTCCCTGTGAATAAAGCCAGAATCAGGGAATATTCTGACAAAGCAGGTGGCACCTTACTCAGCTGACATGTTTCAAAAGCTGCAGGTTTGATGATTGCCCAGAGCAGGCATTTCTGAAAGCTCAAATGCCGATTATTTGACTTTATGCTGCTCCCTTTTTATTACAACATTTTTATTACAACATTTCAGTGCTTTCTTTATCACCAGCACCGGGACTACGACAGAGCAGTTTGGTTTCTTAGCAGCCAAGGTTCAAGCTTTCAAATCCTGAAAAAAAAGTTACTAAAAATACAGCCATTTATTGACTAAAACACCATTTTGATAAGGTAACAGTATCTATGCCTGCTAAAAGATAAGGGAGAACAACTTTTTTTTCCTCCCTGAGATGCCACCAACAGATAATTCTGCTCCCTCCTGCTGTGTCACTTGTTTCTAAATCCACAGTGGAATTCTTTCCGAGGTAAAAACCTCCACAACACACCAGTTTTCTACTCTTTCTCAATGTTTTTGTCACATTTTAACCCCCAAGGAATGGCTCTGCCACACAAAAACCCTCAGAAAAAAAGGCAAAACATGAGTGGGAGTGGCTCAATTCAGAGACACTACAGACCTAATCCTCTCTGAGGTAAAAAAACCCTAGAACACACCAGTTATTTTCTCTTTCTCAGTGTTTTTACCACATTTTAACCCCAAGGAATGGCTCTGCCACTGAAAACCCTTGGAAAAAAGGCCCAGCATGAGCAGAAGTGGCTCAGTTCAGAGACACTTCAGGCCTGATCCACTCTGAGGTAAAAACCCTACAACACACCAGTTATTTTCTCTTTCTCAGTGTTTTTACCACATTTTAACCCATCAAACACACCCAGTTTCCTTCTCTTTCTCAGTATTTTTACACATTTTAACCCCAAGGAATGGCTCTACTACCAAAAACCCTCAGAAAAAGGCCCAGCATGAGCAGAAGTGACTGAGCTCAGACACACTTCAGGCCTGATCCACTCTGAGGTAAAAACCCTACAACACCCGGGGTTTGCTTCTCTTTCTCAATGTTTTTACCCCAGTTTAACCCATCAAACACCCCTGTTTCCTTCTCTTTTTCAGTATTTTTACCACATTTTAACGCCAAGGACCATCTCTGCCACCCAAAACCCCTCCCAAGAAGAACAGGCCCAGCATGAGCACAAGTGGCTCAGTTCAGACACTTCACATCTAACCCCTTCTGAGGTAAAAACCCTAAACCACACCAGTTCTCTTTCACAATGTTTTTACCACATTTTAATGCATAAAACACACCTGTTTTCTTCTCTTTCTCAGTATTTTTACCATGTTTTAACCCCAAGGTTAAAAGGATATGCTTTACCATGTTTTAACCCCAAGGATATGCTCTACCACCAAAATCCCTCTGAAAGAGGGCAAAGCTCAAGCGGCTCAGTTCAGAAACACTTCCGGCCTAATCCATTCTGAGGTAAAAACCATAAAACACACCAGTTCTTTTCTCTTTCTCAGTACTTTTACCACAATTTAACCCCAGGGAATGGCTCTACCACCTGAAATCCCTCCCAAGAAGAAAAGACACAGGATGAGCAGAAATGTCTCAGTTCAAACACACTTCAGGCCTAACCCATTCTGAGGTAAAAACCCTACAATGCACCACTTTTCTTATCTTTTTCATTCTTTTTACCACATTTTAACCCCAAGGAATGGCTCTACTACCAACAAACCCTCAGAAAAAACAGCCTGGCACAAGTGGCTCAGTTCAGAGTAACCTCAGGCCTAACCCATTCTCAGATAAAAACCCTACAAAACACTCGTGCCCTTCACCTTCTGAATGGTTTTACCACAATTTTACTCCAAGGAATGGCTCTGCCACCTGAAATCCTTCCCAGGAAGAAAAGACACAGGATGAGCACAAGTGGCTCAGTTCAAACACACTTCAGACCTCTCAGATAAAAACCCTACAAAACACTCGTGCCCTTCACCTTCTGAATGGTTTTACCACATTTTTACTCCAAGGAATGGCTCTGCCACCTGAAATCCTTCCCAGGAAGAAAAGACACAGGATGAGCACAAGTGGCTCAGTTCAAACACACTTCAGACCTAATCCATTCTGAAGTAAAAACCATAAACTACACGTTTTTTTTCCTCTTTCCCAGTATTTTCACCACATTTTAATCCCAAAGAATGGCTCTACCACTGAAAAGCCCTTGGAAAAAAGGCCCAGCAGGAGCACAAGTGGCTCTGTTCAGACACATTCCAGGCTTAGTCCATTCTGAGGTAAAGAAACCCTAAAATACACTTGTTTTCTTCCGTTTCTCTCTATTTTTACCACATTTTAACCCCAAGGAATGGCTGTACCACTGAAAAACCCTTGGAAAAATTGCCCAGCACGATCACAAGTGGCTGAGTTCAGAGCCACTTCAGGCCTGCTCTAAGCAGGATGTTTGCATGGACTAATTAACCGCCTGGCTGTAACGAGGAGCAGGAATAGAGGCTGCTGGAGAGGAAAAGAGTGCTTTGGTTTATTTTTATTTCCCTCACAGCTTCCATCAAGGACCTCTGGGCAAGGTCTGGAGGGATCCTGCCACTCCTGACGAGCAGGCCGGAGCCACACTCCTCTCCTGCCATGCTGGGCTGATAAATGTGTAATTATCCCAAAAGCCATAATCACTGCCTGCTCTCTCAGACACATCCAAGCAAGTCCTGTCTTAGCTCAGGAAGCCAAAAAAAAAAAAAAAAAAAAAAAAAAGGACATTGAAGAGAAAAAAAGAAAAAAATCCTGACAAGACCTTCTCACACTGCTGGGTTTTTTGAGCCTGCGGTGTTTTCTGAGCTCCCATCCATCAAGTTCATGGCAACAACAATTTACAGATTTTTTTTTTTTTTGCAGCAACAAATTATTAGCCAGCTGTAACTGCAAACACCAGGATTAATTAACATACGCTGGAGTGAAATATTTCCAACAAGGAAAATGCATGGTTGGAACAGGAGCTGAGTTGAGAGCTCTTTTTTTTTTTTACCCACTCCCATAAAAAAAATAAATGTTTACAGGGGAAAAAAAAAAACCCAAACAAGGCTAATTCAGGCAAGGCAGTGCTTATCTCCTCCTCCCTTATGTGAGCTCTCTGCTTTTCCCAGTGAGCAGAGCCAAATTACAGTTCTGATATTACAGCTTCACGTTTTTCCCAGCAGCGACACGAGGTCCCAGACTCCTCAGACTGAAATTTAGGGAGATCTGGGTCTGGAATTGCACTCCCTGATGTTTTTAGTGGTTGTGGTGTCTTTCAGGATCAGGCAGTTCCCACTGGGTACTTTTTCCCAAGAATTGTGTTTGGTCACTCAGCCTGCACAAGGAAATTATTCCTTTGGATTTAATTCCCATTTCACCAACAGCTCTTGTTGTGTCAGAGAAAAATCAACATTTATCCTTCTTCTCTCTGTGCCACTCAGGACCTCATAAATCTCTATTATATCTCTCTCAAATATCTTTTCCCTGCTTCCACAGCATCATTTTCCTCCCCCCTGGTTTTTAAAGGGAAGAAATGAGCAAGGCTCAAGCTGTGAACCAGGCAGCTCCACGACACCATTTCCCAGTCTTCCCTCTATTCCCATCACTGTAATTCCTCACACTGAGCTGGTTTTTTAACTAACACCAAGCACCAGGGCTGTGTTTCTCACAGTTATCAACTAAAACTTCAAAATCTTACTCCTGAGTGGCATCAGCCAACTTGGAGATTGTTGTTCTGTAGGAAAAAAAAAACAGGAAAAATCTCTTTAATAATCAGTGCTTTATATGTAAACTGATTTTCTCCTGCCCTTTCACAACAGGTCAAAACAACCAGTTCCAGCAGAGAGATACCATTAATGACCTCCCTCTGCTGTGTTAATTGATCATTTAATCCATCTCTTAATATCTTCCAGTCATTTCTGCATGCAAAACTTCCCCTCTTATTCCAACAACCCGGTGAAGGGTTTGTAGAAATCCAGGTTTTGAAAGTCACTGAGATTTGTCAAAGGCTTCAGAGAAAGCTCCAAGCCTGATGTGTTGTTGAAAGCATTTCTGGTAGCCAGAGGGCAGGAATTCATCTGCCACACGATGGGAACAAGAACCTCTCTGTACTCCATCTACGTGAAAAGGGAGGTGGCTCTGGGCTTTTTGCAGCTGAAGAAAACAAAATCTTGTCCTGATAAATACAACTGAGCCCTGACACATCAGCTAAACACATTTTGTAATATGTCTGGGAGAGGAAAACACATAGAGAGCTTGTAAAATGTCCCATATTCAATTTATCAGCTGAGGAGGGCTCAGGTTTTGATCACCACGAGGCACAGAGTTTAAATCTCAGATCAATATGTGAATGTCAGGGAAAAAAAAACAAACCAACAATTCATCTCAGAAATGGGAAATGCAGCACAACACTGATCATCCCAGCCTGGCCAAAGAGATCAGGGATGGAAACATGGGATGGTTTCAGGGTGCTCCCATCTCCTTGAACTCCCACCAGCAGCACCTGACAATGACACCCAAAGAAAAGAAACCAAAAAAATCACCCTGAAAGATGTGACCAAGCCATAAAAAAGGTTCAGAGGATCACAAGTTTGGAGTTCTGGGAAGATCTGGCCCTGCTGCAGGTGAGGGTGAGATTTCCTGTGCCAGCCTGCAGCTCCTCCCTGATCCAGAATCACAGAATTGGGAATTTTTTAAGCTCCTCCCCGATCCAGAATCACAGAATTGGGAATTTTTTAAGCTCCTCCCCGATCCAGAACCACAGAATTGGGAATTTTTTAAGCTCCTCCCCGATCCAGAATCACAGAATTGGGAATTTTTTAAGCTTAGAAAAGCCCTTTAAGCCCAACCAGCAGTGCCAAGCCCAGCAGCCACCCCTGTCCCAGGAAATCCAAACTAAGAAGAAATCGAAACTGATTTCTTTTTAAAAAGTAATGACCAGCCCTGCCAGGATACCAAGCCCACCCTGAACTGGGAAAAACCCCATTTGTGGGGGATAACAAGCCCAAGCAGGATGATTTCCTAAAGCAGTTTCTGGCTCTTGATGCAGAAGGAAAGCTGGGAACAAAGCAATGAGAGCACAAAGAGAGAAAATTGGAGATGTTTGGAGCCCTGGTGTTTCAGACAGAACCAAAAGCCTTTCCCAGGAACAATTTGGGGATTTCACAGAATCCCACAATCACAGAGCAGTTTGGGTTGGAAAGGAGCTTAAAGCTCACCCTGCTCCCACCCTTCCACTGTGTTAAAAACCTGAAGTAAAAACCCTACAAAACACCAGTTCTTTTCTCTTTCTCAGTGTTTTTACCACATTTTAACTCCAAGGAATGGCTCTGCCACCTGAAATCCTTCCCAAGAAGAAAAGACACAGAATGAGCACAAGTGGCTCAGTTCAGACACACTTCAGGCCTAATCCTCTCTGAGGTAAAGAAATCCTAAAATACACTTGTTTTCTTCTGTTTCTCTGTATTTTTACCACATTTTAACCCCAAGGAACGGCTCTACCACTGAAAACCCTTGGAAAAAAGGCCCAGCATGAGCACAAGTGGCTCAGTTCGGAGACACTTCAGGCCTAATTCACTCTTGAGGTAAAAACCATAAAACACACCAATTTCCTTCTCTTTTTCCTTCTCTTTCTCAGTATTTTTATCACATTTTAACCCCAAGGAATGGCTCTGCCATCCAAAATCCCTCCCAAGAAGAAAAGACACAGAATTAGCACAAGTGGCACAGTTCAGACACACTTCAGGCCTGATCCAGTCTGAGGTAAAAACCCATAAAACACACCAGTTATTTTCTCTTTCTCAGTGTTTTTACCACATTTTAACCCCAAGGAATGGCTCTACTACCAAAAACCCTCAGAAAAAAAGGCCCAGCATGAGCAGAAGTGGCTCAGTTTGGAGACACTTCAGGCCTGATCCACTCTGAGGTAAAAACCCTACAACACCCGGGGTTTGCTTCTCTTTCTCAATGTTTTAACCCCAGTTTAACCCATCAAACACCCCTGTTTTCTTTCTTTCTTTCTTTCTTTCTTTCTTTCTTTCTTTCTTTCTTTCTTTCTTTCTTTCTTTCTTTCTTTCTTTCTTTCTTTCTTTCTTTCTTTCTTTCTTTCTTTCTTTCTTTCTTTCTTTCTTTCTTTCTTTCTTTCTTTCTTTCTCTCTTTCTCTCTTTCTCTCTTTCTCTCTTTCTTTCTCTCTTTCTTTCTCTCTTTCCTTTCTTTCTTTCTTTCTTTTCTTTCTTTCTTTCTTTCTTTCTTTCTTTCTTTCTTTCTTTCTTTCTTTCTTTCTTTCTTTCTTTCTTTCTTTCTTTCTTTCTTTCTTTCTTTCTTTCTTTCTTTCTTTCTTTCTTTCTTTCTTTCTTTCCTTTCTTTCCTTTCTTTCTCAATATTTTTACCACGTTTTAACCCCAAGGAGTAGCGCTACCACCCAAAATACCTCTGAAAAAAAGGCCCAGCATGAGAACAAGTGGCTCAGTTTAGACACACTTTAGGCCCCATCCATTCTGAAGTAAAAAAAAAAACCTAAACCATACCTGTTTACTCTATTTTTTAATGTCTTTACCACATTTTAACCCCAAGGAATGACTCTATCACTGAAAAACCCCCTGAAAAAAAGGCCCAGCATGAGCACAAGTGGCTCAGTTCAGAAACACTTCAGGCCTGATCCACTCTGAGGTAAAAACCCTACAACACCCGGGGTTTGCTTCTCTTTCTCAATGTTTTAACCCCAGTTTAACCCATCAAACACCCCTGTTTTCTTTTTCTTTCTTTCTTTCTTTCTTTCTTTCTTTCTTTCTTTCTTTCTTTCTTTCTTTCTTTCTTTCTTTCTTTCTTTCTTTCTTTCTTTCTTTCTTTCTTTCTTTCTTTCTTTCTTTCTTTCTTTCTTTCTCTCTTTCTTTCTCTCTTTCTTTCTCTCTTTCTTTCTCTCTTTCCTTTCTTTCTTTCTTTCTTTCTTTCTTTCTTTCTTTCTTTCTTTCTTTCTTTCTTTCTTTCTTTCTTTCTTTCTTTCTTTCTTTCTTTCTTTCTTTCTTTCTTTCTTTCTTTCTTTCTTTCTTTCTTTCTTTCTTTCTTTCTTTTCTTTCTTTCTTTCTTTTCTTTCTTTCTTTCTTTCTTTCTCAATATTTTTACCACATTTTAACCCCAAGGAGTAGCACTACCACCCAAAATCCCTCTGAAAAAAAGGCCCAGCATGAGAACAAGTGGCTCAGTTTAGACACACTTTAGGCCCCATCCATTCTGAAGTAAAAAAACACCCTAAACCATACCTGTTTACTCTATTTTTTAATGTCTTTACCACATTTTAACCCCAAGGAATGACTCTATCACTGAAAAACCCTCTGAAAAAAAGGCCCAGCATGAGCAGAAGTGGCTCAGTTCAGAAACACTTCAGGCCTGATCCACTCTGAGGTAAAAACCCTACAACACACCAGTTATTTTCTCTTTCTCAGTGTTTTTACCACATTTTAACCCATCAAACACACCCGGTTTCCTTCTCTTTCTCAGTATTTTTACCACATTTTAACCCCAATAAATGGCTCTACTACCAAAACCCTCAGAAAAAAGGCCCAGCATGAGCAGAAGTGGCTCAGTTCAGGCACACTTCAGGCCTGATCCACTCTGAGGTAAAAACCCTACAACACACCAATTATTTTCTCTTTCTCGGTGTTTTTACCACATTTTAACCCCAAGGAATGGCTCTACTACCAAAAACCCTCAGAAAAAAGGCCCAGCATGAGCACAAGTGGCTCAGTTCAGAGACACTTCAGGCCTGACCCATTCTGTGGTTCCCACCCTTCCACTGTCCCAGGGTGCTCCAAGCCCTGTCCAGCGTGGCCTGGAGCATTTTTAGGGACGAGACAACCACAGTTTCTATGGGAAAGCTGTGCCAGGGCCTCCCCCCTGGCAGGGAAGAGCAATCCAAGGAATAATTTCTGTGCAGGAATCCAAGATGAAAATCACGAGTTTCTCTTTGCTTGATGTGAAAAGCAGGAGGTTTGGGCAGCATTAAAGTCAATTTTTCATTTTGGTCTCCCAGTTCTTCACCACAGTGGCACTCTCAGCCTGGTGGAAAACTTCCGTGAGGAGATGGCCAAGATTCATCCTTGATTTTTCTCATTTTTGCCGTGCAATGACTTCAGGAAAAACTTGAAAAAAACAAAAACCCCATTCTGCTGCCTGTTGCCCAATCAATACAATCAACCATTAGGTCATAACTATAAAGACAAGTTTCCCAGGGAATAATCAATACTGAGTTGCAGGCGTGGGCTAACAAAGGATGCAGGAAGAAAAAGATAAAAAATAAAAATCCTTACATCTAAAATTACGGAAGAAACGACACGACAACCTCTTTTATTAAATCCTCCATGAAATTTGAGTTTTTTCTTGTTGTGCTTGATGAGAGAGATGGAGCTGGGTGAGACTGACACAGACTGAAAAAACCCAGCTCCAATTTCAGCTCTGATATCGACTCACTGCAGCCTAAGGAAAGTTGCATTTTCCTAAAACACCCAACTTTTCAGCTTTTCCTGAGGAAAAACCACCACAAACTCAAAGTGCTGCTGCATAAATGAAAGTGTCCAGCCCAGCCCTTTTGCTTTTGAGTTTCTTTATCCACCTCTAAAATCAGATTGAGCTCATCCCCAGCTGACTCCCCCAGAGAAAACATTTAGCTCGAGGAAGGAAAACAGCTTGATTGCTGCTTTGAGGAAACGAAGGAATTGTATCCATAAAATTATAAAGAGAGCTAATAAAAAGCAGCCATCAGCCAGAAGTGCCAGTGAGAGTTGTGCTTTAGCTCGTCTCTTGCCAAAGCAAGTCCCTCACCTATAAAAACCAAAAAGTGAAAAATGTGCAAATCCTGGTTTTCCCCACAAAAACGCTCCTGGGTTTGCTGCAGCAGCTCCAGGAACTCCTGGTGCCTCTGCTCCCTCCTGGAGAGCTCCAAGGTGCTGGAAGGAGAGGAGCTTTAAGGGTCTGGCCAAGCTGATTTTATGGTTTTACTCAACTTTTAATGGTGGTTGAGTCATTGTTTGGAAAAATGATTTCAGCTTTTGAGCTGCTGCAGTCGCTCAGAACTGCATCATCCTCGGGCACAGCCATCCCTCCCAGCCCCAGGGACGACGTGCTGTCCCCAGCAGCAACTTCCTGCCATGGGATGAGGTGAAACCTTCCCTCAAATGGCACTAAAAGGGGTTTAGTCACAAATACACAGAGAGCAGACAGCCAAAGATCACCTGGCTCTTCCCAGAGGTGGGGAAAAGCAGATTTGTGGGTGCTGGCCTCTCCTGCCAAGGAAGAAGTGACAGGGAACAGCCCCAAGCTGTGCCAGGGGTGGTTTAGATTGGATATCAGGAATAATTCCATCCCCAGGAGGGTTGGAACAGTGCTGGAGTCACCATGCTGGAAGTGCTCAAAAGTGGGGATGTGGCACTTTGGGGGATGTGGCACTTTGGGGATGTGGCAATTTGAGGATGTGGCACTTTGGGGATGTGGCACTTTGGGGACGTGGCACTTTGGGGGATGTGGCACTTTGGGGATGTGGCAATTTGAGGATGTGGCAATTTGGGGACCTGGCACTTTGGGGATGTGGCACTTTGGGGATGTGGTTTTTTTTAGTGCTGCTGGACTTGATGACCTTAAAGGTCCCTTCTAAAGTGAATTATTCCATGATTCCATGACCTGGAGAAGAGAATGGAACCAAACTCTGGAAGATACAGGAGAATCTTCCATAAAGCAAGGATGGAAAGAGCTCAGGGAGGCAGAAATGGGAGTGGCACTTGGGGACAGAAATGATGTGGCACTTGGGGACGTGGTTTAGGGCTGCTGGACTTGGTGACCTTAAAGGTCCCTTCTAAAGTGAATTATTCCATGACTCCATGATGTGGAGAAGAGAATGGAACCAAACTCTGGAAGATACAGGAGAATCTTCCATAAAGCAAGGATTGGCAAGAGCTCAAGGAGGCAGAAATGGGAGGTGGAAACTGCTCCTGCTCTGCCGGGCACAAAGCGCTCCACAAAGCTGCAACAAAACCCCTGCAAAAGTATGAAAATTAAACCTCTTTTTTGCTTTGTTCCACACCGATTGCACCCACCATGTCACCAGAAAATGAGTTTTCTTTCAAATTAATTTAGCGCTGATAAATGATGTGGCACTTTGGGCACCTGGTTTAGGGCTGCTGGACTTGGTGACCTTAAAGGTCCTTTCTAAAGTGAATTATTCCATGATTCCATGATCTGGAGAAGAGAATGGAACCAAACTCTGGAAGATACAGGAGCATCTTCCATAAAGCAAGGATGGAAAGAGCTCAGGGAGGCAGAAATGGGAGTGGCATTTGGGGACAGAAATGATGTGGCACTTTGGGGATGTGGTTTAGGGCTGCTGGACTTGATGACCTTAAAGGGCCCTTCTAAAGTGAATTATTCCATGATTCCATGATGTGGAAAAGAGAATGGAACCAAACTCTGGAAGACACAGGAGAATCTCCCATAAAGCAAGGATTGGGATGAGCTCAAGGAGGCAGAAATGGGAGGTGGAAACTGCTCCTGCTCTGCCGGGCACAAAGCGCTCCACAAAGCTGCAACAAAACCCCTGCAAAAGTATGAAAGTTAAACCTCTTTTTTTGCTTTCCACACCGATTGCACCCACCATGTCACCAGAAAATGAGTTTTCTTTCAAATTAATTCAGCGCTGATAAATGATGTGGCACTTTGGGCACCTGGTTTAGGGCTGCTGGACTTGGTGACCTTAAAGGTCCTTTCTAAAGTGAATTATTCCATGATTCCATGATCTGGAGAAGAGAATGGAACCAAACTCTGGAAGATACAGGAGAATCTTCCATAAAGCAAGGATGGAAAGAGCTCAGGGAGGCAGAAATGGGAGTGGCATTTGGGGACAGAAATGATGTGGCACTTTGGGGATGTGGTTTAGGGCTGCTGGACTTGATGACCTTAAAGGGCCCTTCTAAAGTGAATTATTCCATGACTCCATGATGTGGAAAAGAGAGTGGAACCAAACTCTGGAAGATACAGGAGAATCTTCCATAAAGCAAGGATTGGGATGAGCTCAAGGAGGCAGAAATGGGAGGTGGAAACTGCTCCTGCTCTGCTGGGCACAAAGCGCTCCACAAAGCTGCAACAAAACCCCTGCAAAAGTATGAAAATTAAACCTCTTTTTTGCTTTGTTCCACACCGATTGCACCCACCATGTCACCAGAAAATGAGTTTTCTTTCAAATTAATTTAGCGCCGTTGAAAGGCGGCGGCTCCGGGTTTGCAGCGTCAATGAGGCGAGCAGAGCGCAGCTGAGGGAACCATAAAGCACATTTCCCTATTTCACCAGCTCATTTCCATCCCGGCTGCAAAGCAATCTCCGCTGGAAAAAGGGAATTCGGGTCCCCTGTCAGCGCTGCAGGGCATGGCATGATCGCTTCGGATCGTTCTCACCTCAGCAATTGGTGATGCTTGAGTTTGTGCCGGCTTTGGAAAATCAGAATACAACAAGCACTGCTCCTGCGAGCTGCGGGGCGGTGACACGAGGAGGGGATTAACCCCAGGATGGCGTAAATAATGAGGGAATTAACCCCAAAATGTTATTCACGCACAGCACCCTGTGAAAAATGCATGTATTTTATGATTGGGTTTTGGCAAATATTCAAATGAATATTGTGTGTGTTGTGTTAGAAAGTAATGCTGGATTCATTCTCTTAAGGAGTGTGGTAAATAGAGTTTTAGGTTATAAAAAATGCTCAAATAGAAACTGTGCTGTGTAGGATACTTTTTATAAAGAAAGGACTTGCACTGAGATAGCAGCCACAGGACACCTGAATCTTTCAGAGAAAATGAATTTATTGCCCCATTATCAGAAGAAATGAACTTCTTCCCACCTTGAAGGCACTGTCAGGATTCAGAGGAAGAAGCTGAGGATGACCAGACAGAATCCTGTGTTTGAATGGAATTTATGCATCATGTATGAGGGGTATGAATATGCAATAGATTATTGTTTTTAAGGGTTAATCCTCTGTTAATGTGTGTCCTTTTTCGGGCTTATTATTATTACGACTCTAATTGTATTACTATTTTTTAATAACCATTTTATTACTATGAAACTTTTAAAATTTTCAAGCCGAGCGATTGGCGTTTTTCACAGCCCTGTTCTCTCCATGACATCACCTCTGCCTCAGCGGCACAATTGCAATTTAAACCCCACAATCAGCACCAGGCCGGGTTCAGACTCACACAGGTGGCCAAACCTTGAATAAATCTCCATTTCCAGCCACCAAGCCCAGCTGGCCACGCGGATCCCACCCCGCCATTAACATTTTAGTGCAGGTCATTGGAGAACTTGTTGTGCTTTGCCAAATTACACAGGCACAGCAGCAAGAAGGAGCAAAGTATTCCCCTTGGCAGGTGTTCAGCAGTAATTTGCTGAAAACCTACAGGAAAAATTCATTATTTAGCTCTGACAATGTCATGACCGCTAAGGCTGACGCTGTTTCCAGCAGCACGGGATGAAAAGGTGGATTTACAAATATTGCTCATTTTGGGGTGGCTCCAATTCCTGAGGAAACACCTCGGGATTCTCGGAGGGAAAAGGGTTTGGTTGCAACATCCTCAGTGGGAAACCCAAAACCACACACGGCCAAAAACGTGTGGGTTTGGTTTCTTCATGCGTTCCATTCCGAACTGGAATATTTCCCATGCAGTAATAGGGCAGATAACAGGATAAGCAACCCCATTCCACGGCTGAGGAAGGGAGGAAGGAAGATGGAAAGCTCCCTGCCACGAGATTAGGATCTGATGAAATGACTTTTTGCTCAGAGAGCTTCCAAAGAACATCGACTCCAGCAGTTAAAAGTTGGAAAATGCAGCAGGAAATGAGCAGCAACAAAGGCCAGACAGCTTTGGGGCAAAATTCCATAAATTCTGCAAGACTTATGGGGGGATTAACACTCGCTGATAAGCAGGTTTTAATGGTAAATATAAACGGGTTTGATTAGTAAATATAAAATGGTTTGGGTGGGGAGGGACCTTAAAGCTCATCCCATTCCAGCCTCAACACCTTCCACTACCCCAGGTTGCTCCAACCTTGGACACTTCCAGGGATGAGGAACCACAACCTCCCTGGGAAACCTGTGCCAGTGCCTCAGCACATCCATGGCTGGGGAAGGGAAGGGAAGGGAAGGGAAGGGAAGGGAAGGGAAGGGAAGGGAAGGGAAGGGAAGGGAAGGGAAGGGAAGGGAAGGGAAGGGAAGGGAAGGGAAGGGAAGGGAAGGGAAGGGAAGGGAAGGGAAGGGAAGGGAAGGGAAGGGAAGGGAAGGGAAGGGAAGGGAAGGGAAGGGAAGGGAAGGGAAGGGAAGGAAAGGAAAGGAAAGGAAAGGAAAGGAAAGGAAAGGAAAGGAAAGGAAAGGAAAGGAAAGGAAAGGAAAGGAAAGGAAAGGAAAGGAAAGGAAAGGAAAGGAAAGGAAAGGAAAGGAAAGGAAAGGAGGAAGTGGCGGAAGTGGCGGAAGTGGCGGAAGTGGCGGAAGTGGCGGAAGTGGCGGAAGTGGCGGAAGGAAGGAAGGAAGGAAGGAAGGAAGGAAGGAAGGAAGGAAGGAAGGAAGGAAGGAAGGAAGGAAGGAAGGAAGGAAGGACCAAATAACATCAACTCCAGCAGTTAAAAGTTGGAAAATGCAGCAGGAAATGAGCAGCAACAAAGGCCAGACAGCTTTGGGGTAAAAAACCCATAAATTCTGCAAGACTTAGGAAGGCATTTAGGGATTACCAATCAATGATACACAGGTTGAAATAAAATGGTTTGGGTGGGAAGGGACCTTAAAGCTCATCCCATTCCAGCCTCAACACCTTCCACTACCCCAGGCTGCTCCAACCTTGGACACTTCCAGGGATGAGCAACCCCAACCTCCCAGGGAAACCTGTGCCAGTGCCTCAGCACATCCAAAGGCTGGAAACAAAGAAAATCTGCCTGTTTTTTTTTCCAGAATTATTAGGAGCTAGGCTGCAAATCTCCGGGAACAAAAGGGAATTTGGGCAGATTTTGTGCTGTAAACGATCTGGCACTAAAACAACAGCCACTTATCTCCTGCCTGGCCTGCTGGATGTCCGCGGGGATTTGACAGACAAGCTCCGATGGATCCAGCCCATTTCCAGGGCTGCTGCTGCCTCCTGCGATTCCCCTCTGTGAAAAGTGCATTTTATACGGCTCTGTGGGGCAGATATTTACCGTGTGCGTTTGGATGTATCGATTAGCAGGGCTGTATTAACGTTTTGATAATATGGAAAATGTAATTCAAAGGTAACTTTTGCAGATAAAATAAGAACTATGTCAGTGGGATTTTTTAAAGAAGGGAATGAGGCACTCGCAGCGAGACAGCAGCCCCAGGACACTTAAATCTTTCAGAGATAAAGAATTTTTTGTTCTCTGATCAGAAGAAATGAACTTCTTCCTACCTCCAAGGCGCTGTCAGGATTCAGAGGAAGAAGCTGAGGATGACCAGACAGAATCCTGTGTTTGAATGGAATTTCTGCATCATGTGTGAGGTGTATGAATATGCAACAGGCTGTTGTTTTTAAGGGTTAATCCTTTGTTAATGTGTGTCCTTTTTCCCAGAAAAAAGGTACCCAGACATCCATAACTCTTTGTCTCTATTGTCTCATATCGTCCTAATTCAAATTGTCCAAATCATTATTACTCTAATTACATTCCCATTTTTATAACCATTGTGTTCCTAGGAAACTTTTAACATTCTCAAACCAGGCGATTGGCGCTTTTCACACCTCCTCCTGCCGGGAGCCAGGCACGGGAGGGGGACACGGGGCCCCATGAGTCCCCACATCCCAAAACTGCCGCTGGAATCGGAGCTGAACCCGGCAATTTGGAGCCTCGAGAGCCTCCCTGTCCCCGCACCCGCTCATCACGGCAGGGCGAGGGCTGGGAGCTGACTGCCAGACGCAATTTTTAATCTCCCACTCGGCCAGGGGCAGAGATGGAGCTCCTTCAATCCAAAACTCCGCGGATTTGCTCCGGGGTGAGCTGTGGCAGATGAAGGGTGAGGAAGGAGCATCACCTGGAGCACAGGGTCAAGGTAGATAAAAGGAGATAAAAGGAGAACAGCGAGAGCGCTCGATGGCCCCAGCATGAATCACCGCACAGTGACTCAAAGCCTGCCTCGGTTCTTTTGGTTTTTTTTTTTTTTTTTTTTGTTTTTTTTTTTTTTTTGTTTGTTTTTTTTGTTTTTTTGGTTGGAATCACAATTAGCAGCTCGGGAAGCTCAATTAAGGGACATTAGTGGAACGAGCTCCGGAATTGCAGGGCGGTTTTTCGGCTGCCTGCAGGAGGCAGGAGGTGAAAAGGGTTTGCTCTGACCTCTGGCCAGGAGGAGAGGATTTCTCACTCTGGGCTCAGTGGAACACAGGCACAGGCTCAATGCGCTCATCTGTTACCCCACAGATCCCACAGCGCCCTAAAAACTGAACAAAAAGGCTGAGTTTTGGTTAAAACGCAGCACCAGGCTGCCCCTGTCTCCCAGAAAAGGTCCAAAAGTCTTATTTAGAACAGACTTCAACTTTAGAAAGCGCCATTTTTTAAAAGCAGCTTTGTTCCTCGATATTGAAAAGCAAATCCAGGCGTTGCTGAACCTTCAGAATCCCAAAATTCCAGACTGGTTTGGGCGGGAAGGGACCTCAAAGCTCATCCAGTTCCCACCCCAACACCTTCCCCCGTCCCAGGTTGCTCCAGCCTGGCCTTGGACACCTCAGGGATCCAGGAACAGCCACAAATCCTCTGGGAATTCTGTGCCAGGGCCACCCCACCCTCCCAAAATCCCACCCAGCCCCGCCCTCTGCCTGCAGCCACCAGGATTTCCTGGAGCCATCAGCAGAGGAATGGCTGAAATATCTGAAATTAAGGTGGGACTCTGAGAATGGTTGGGGTTGAGAGGTCTCTGGCTGAAATATCTGAAATTAAGGTGGGAATCTGAGAATGGTTGGGGTTGGAGAGGTCTCTGGCTGAAAAATCTGAAATTAAGGTGGGAATTTGAAAATGGCTGGGGTTGGAGCTCAGATTTTGTCCTGTTCCCCCCCCCAAAAAAATCAATCTGGCTTTTTTTGGGATGGCTGGAGGAAAACTTCCCTCCCCACCAGGATAATTGTGGGTAACTGCTGCCTGTCCCCAGCCCCACGGGGGACACAAAAGAATTCCTGGCACAGGCAACTGATGGAAATCCAAGGAAAAGGTGGATGGAAATCCAAGGAAAAGATGGATGGAAATCCAAGGAAAAGATAGATGGAAATCCAAGGAAAAGGTGGATGGAAATCCAGGGAAAAGGTGGATGGAAATCCAAGGAAAAGGTGGATGGAAATCCAGGGAAAAGGTGGATGGAAATCCAGGGAAAAGGTGGATGGAAATCCAAGGAAAAGGTGGATGGAAATCCAGGGAAAAGGTGGATGGAAATCCAAGGAAAATGTGGATGGAAATCCAGGGAAAAGGTGGAGGAAAACCAAGGAAAAGGTGGAGTCAGGAGCTGCTCCACCAGGAATCAAAGGCAGCAATTCCCCCTCAAGGGTTCTGGGGTTCCATGTGGAAAATGAGATTTTTAAGGGACTGATGGCCCAGTTTTGGGTCTGTTGTGGGGATATTTGTGTGTGATTTGCAGCTGGATGTTGTCTCAGGAAAATCAGAGATTAGAGTGGGTTATCTCCTCACTCTGTCACATGCCAGCCTTATCAAACATCAGGCATCAGAAGAAAAAGTTTAAAAATATAAATTATTTCCGTGTCCCTAAAGATACTGAAACCACAGAAATCATGAAAATCAGGGAATGGTTTGGGTGGGGAAAATCATGGAATGGTTTGGGTGGGAGGGGACCTTCAGGATGATCCAATTCCAAGCACCTTCCATGAGATCAGGCTGCTCCAGCCTGGCCTTGGACACTTCCAAGGATTTCTGGGAATTCCATTCAGCCAGGAATTGCTTCCCAAATCCCATCTAAACCTCTCTGAATCCCTTCTAAAGATACTAAAATCACAGAAATGATGAAAATCATGGAATGGTTTGGGTGGGAAGGGACCATTCCAAGCACCTGCAGGAACCTTCCATGAAATCAGGCTGTCCTGGCCTTGGACACTTCCAGGGATCTCTGGAGATGCCATTCACCCAGGAATTCCTTCCCAAACCCCATCTAAACCTCTCTAAATCCCTTCTAAAGATACTAAAATCACAGAAATCATGAAAATCAGGGAATGGTTTGGGTGGGGAAAATCATGGAATGGTTTGGGTGGAAGGGACCTTCAAGATGATCCAATTCCAAGCACCTGCAGGAGCCTTCCATCAAATCAGGCTGCCCTGGCCTTGGACACTGCCAGGGATCTCTGGAGATGCCATTCAGCCAGGAATTCCTTCCCAAACCCCATCCAAACCTCTCTCTCCTCAGTGAGAACCCATTCCCTGTCCCTCCATCCCTTACCCCAAGCCCTCTCCAGCTCTCCTGGATCCCCTGGAGGCTCTGAGCTCTCCTGGATCCCCTGGAGGCTCTGAGCTCTCCCTGGATCCCCTGGAGGCTCTGAGCTCTCCTGGAGCCCCTGGAGGCTCTGAGCTCTCCTGGAGCCCCTTTAGGCTCTGAGCTCTCCTGGATCCCCTTGAGGCTCTGAGCTCTCCTGGATCCCCTGGAGGCTCTGAGCTCTCCCTGGATCCCCTGGAGGCTCTGAGCTCTCCCTGGATCCCCTGGAGGCTCTGAGCTCTCCCTGGATCCCCTGGAGGCTCTGAGCTCTCCCTGGATCCCCTGGAGGCTCTGAGCTCTCCCTGGATCCCCTGGAGGCTCTGAGCTCTCCCTGGATCCCCTTGAGGCTCTGAGCTCTCCTGGATCCCCTGGAGGCTCTGAGCTCTCCTGGATCCCCTGGAGGCTCTGAGCTCTCCTGGATCCCCTGGAGGCTCTGAGCTCTCCCTGGATCCCCTGAGCTCTCCCTGGAGCCCCTGGAGGCTCTGAGCTCTCCTGGATCCCCTGGAGGCTCTGAGCTCTCCCTGGATCCCCTGGAGGCTCTGAGCTCTCCCTGGATCCCCTGAGTTCTCCCTGGATCCCCTGGAGGCTCTGAGCTCTCCTGGATCCCTTTTTTCCCCTTGATCCCCCCCAGCCCGGCTCGGGAGGCGCTGCTGCACTCCCAGGAGGCGCAGGGCTGCAATCCCGGATTTTTGTGCTTTTCCCCGAGCTCCGTTCCCTCATTAGGAGTCAGCTCCCGCTGCTGCCGTGGTGACTCACGGTGGTGGTGGTGGCAGCTCAATAAGCCCAGCACCCCTCATGACTCACGGGTCAGGTGAGAGGAGCAGCAATTCTCATTTGCATGAGCATTTTTACACCTTTCCCCTGCTCTTGATTGTCCTCGGCAAAGAGCAAAAGGAGCCGCAATCAACTCCACGCTCGGGGCCTTGATGGGAGCAGATGAGTTTCTCCAGGGGGAGAAGCAAAAAATAAATAAAAACCCATCCAGCAGCGATTCTGTGGCGATTGTGAAACCCTGAATGATTTTAATAATTGCAAACCTGCTGCTGAGGAAGGGAAGCTTATCAGCGAGCCCACAGCCCGGCCTGACAGGCACCCAGAGATTCTGAAGTGGTGCTCTCAGGGAGAAAAATGAAAACTTCTCGGTCCTCCCAGAAACAAAGATCCCCCCTGGCTCTGCAATTCTTTACCCACTCCTCGGCCAAGCTATTTCTCAAGCAAAGCCAAGCACCTCGAGCAAAGATTTCTGTCTGAATTTCTGTTTATTACCCCAAAAGGGAGGTGCTGCAGAAATATTAAAACCCAGGGAATTAATTCCCTTCCTCGCCTCTGGAAGTTTCCCTGTTTTATCTTTGCAAAAAATCACACTTTTGGTGGATGAGTTCACACATTTATCTGCGAGAAAACCAGAATTTCAGGAGATTCAGGTGACATCCAGGCTGGTTTGAGGGATAATTTCTTTACCCTGTCCCAGTGAGGGAAAGGATGCTTTTTATCAGATTAGCTGGCACCAGGAACCTCAGAGGGCTGATGGAGATGAAGCATCACAAGAAGAAAATTGAAAATGACGTTGGCAGACTGCTGATCCCTCAGGTCTGTGTGTCAGCGTGACAGCAGAGCACGGGGCTGGGACAAAAACCAGAAATTACTGGGGGAAAGGGGGAAAATCGGGGTTTGGAGCAAGAGGGGAGAGTGGGAGCGTCCCTGTGGGAGGCAGGGATGAGTTAAGGTCCTTTCCAAGCCAAACCATGCCAGGATTCTGGGATTCTCTGCTGGATGAAGGTCCTGTCCCACATGGAGAATCTCTGTACAAAATCTGAACTGAAATAAAGATTTGCCCAAGAAATAAATCCTCCAGAACCCCATTCAGATCCCAGGCAGATCCCACAGCTCACAGCAGGGAAAACACCCTCAGAACTCCTCAGCCATGAGAGCGGTGCCAAAAATCCCCACAGCAGCCCCTGCACAGGGAGATTTTCCAAGGAAGTTTCTGACCATCCCACAAATCCCCACAGCAGGTCTGGGGATGCCACTGCCAGCATCTCCTTCCAGTTTAATCTGTAATTTAAGGGGTTTTTTCCTTGTTGCCTGTTCTCTGCTCCTGCACAGTCCTGTGCTTTCATCCAGGGATTGGCCAGGATGGCACCAGGGAGGAGATTTGGGAGCTGGTGCCATCAGCAAGGCCCCGGCAAACAGCACCAACCTGGCTCAAGGTCCTGTCCCACATGGAGCAATCTCTGTACAAAATCTGAACTGAAATAAAGATTTGCCCAAGAAATAAATCCTCCAGAACCCCATTGAGATCCCATTCAGATCCCACAGCACACAACAGGGAAAACACCCTCAGAACTCCTCAGCCATGAGAGCGGTGCCAAAAATCCCCACAGCAACCCCTGCACAGGGAGATTTTCCAAGGAAAAAATCTCCCTGTCCAAGAGATTTGATCATCCCACAAATTCACAATTTTAAAACTGTAAAAAACACAGTTTAATCTGTAATTCAAGGGGTTTTTCCTTGCTGCCTGCTCTGTGCTCCTCCACAGTCCTGTGCTTTCATCCAGGTACCCACCAGAATCCAGGATGGGCCAGGATGGCACCAGGGAGGAGATTTGGGAGCTGGTGCCATCAGCAAGGCCCCGGCAAACAGCACCAACCTGGCTCAAGGTCCTGTCCCACACTGGACAAAATCTGAACTGAAATAAAGATTTGCCCAAGAAATAAATCCTCCAGAACCTCATTCAGATCCCACAGCACACAACAGGGAAAACACCCTCAGAACTCCTCAGCCATGAGAGCGGTGCCAAAAATCCCCACAGCAGCCCCTGGACAGGGAGATTTTCCAAGGAAGTTTTTGACCATCCCACAAATCCCCACAGGCTGAAGGTCCTGTCCCACATGGAGCAATCTCTGTACAAAATCTGAACTGAAATAAAGATTTGCCCAAGAAATAAATCCTCCAGAACCCCATTCAGATCCCACAGCACACAACAGGGAAAACACCCTCAGAACTCCTCTCAGCCTCTGCTGGAAGTGCTGAAGGAGCTGAATCCTGGCCACAGAAAGGAATAAATTCAACCTTGACTGTTCAGCTCAGGTGCCACTGAGCATCCCAAGCGAGGCTGCAGTGCCACAGGGCAACAGCCCAGCTCCAGAAGCACAAAGAGCAAAAGCTCTGATTCATCCCCAGCCCCGTTTTCTCCACCTCTCCAAATGCAACTCCAGTAACTCCCACAGAACTCCATTTACCAAGCACTCAGAGTGAGTTTTATGTTAAAAATATGAACCTTGATTCATCTGCTGAGGAACCCACACGCTGCCAGGGCAGGATTTCTGTCACCCTGCTCTGACTCCACCGAGTCACTTTGCCTTTAAAATTGCTGGGGCAGAAATAATTCCCTTATTATCTGCCCAGCAAAGGTCAGGCAGCTTGAAAAATTATTCTAGGCCCAATAAAATCAGCTAAGACACCTGCAGCAGGAGGAAAAAAAAATATAAAATATGGACTTCCCACACCATGAATCACAGCAATAATCAGAATGGACCACCCTCCTTCCCTGAGGAGCTGTGTCCTTCAGAAACTCTTTGCCCAACTTGGTTTTTATTTTATCTCGATAAAAACCCACTTGGAAAGAGCAGCAGGGTGGTTTTTGTTTGCTCTTTGAGCGACGAGAAGTGGGAGGAACAAAAAAAAAAAAAAAAAAAAAAAAAGCAAATAAAAGGAGCTGAAGTGTTTGGTGCCCTCCAGAGGAAAAAGGGAATTAAGTCGCAGCTTTGAGGTACAAAGGGCTGGTTTTAAAATAATTTCTGCTGGAAATTAGGGTTCTAAAATCACTTTAGCTCTAAAATAATTTCTCTTGGAGGTGGCAGCTCTAAAATCACTTTTCTTGAGCTGGGTAACACCACAAATAAAAACCCACAGCAGCACAGCCAAGGGACGCTCACTTAATTATCAACTCCAAAACAACCAAACCTCTATTTAAATTCTTTTTTTTTTTTGTTTTCAAGCATTGAAAACTCAGAATTTCCTGCCCAGAACGGATCAGGCTGTGAGAATTTGAGAATTGGAGAGGCCAGGAGGTGTTTTGGGGCTGGAAGGGGCCGGGAGCTCTGACGCTCTCGGGGCTGAGTCATCCCTGACGTCCCAGCTCCCCCTCCCCAGCTGCAGGCAACAAAAAAATCAAAAATAAATCGAGAATCAATCAAGAATCAATCAAGAATCAATCAAGAATCAATCCCGTGGCCCTGGCGTTCGTCACAACCCCAAATCCGGGTGGTGAAGCGTGACAGAGCTGCCTGGAACGGCAAAAAAATCCGAAAAATTTGGATTTCCCTGCGCTTCCAGGGGTGCTGCTCTGCAGAGCTGGAAATGTTCAGTGCTCAAGAACAACGTCTTTAAAAAAAAAATAGGGTTTTCCTCATTGTTTTCAAAGAATAAATAATTTCAGCTGGGAATTATTGCTCACCTGACAGCCTCTGCCTCGTTGTTGGGTCTGCCTGGTGCTGCTCTGCAGAGCTGGGAATGTTCAGTGCTCAAAAACCACCTCTTTTCCAAAAAAAAAAAACCCCAAAAAATAAGATTTTCCTCATTGTTTTCAAAGAATAAACAATTTCAACTGGGAATAATTGCTCACCTGACAGCCTCTGCCACGTTGTTGGAATATTCAGTGCCCAAGAACCACAGAGTTTCCAAAAAAAACCTGATTTTCCTCCTTGTTTTCAAAGGATAAAGAATTGAAGCTGGGAATTATTGCTGACCTGACAGCTTCTGCCACGTTGTTGGAAGTGTGACCAGACAAGGCATCGTGCAGGTTCCTGATGAAATAATCCCTGTAATCCTCAGGTAAAGCCATGAAAGTTCCACCCATCACAATAAATTCCACTTTGTCCACGCTGTGGCCCAGCTGCTTCAGCTGGAAAATTAAAAATATCACAGGAGAAATCATCAGCTGGGGATTCATCCCAAAGATTTCGCTGTAATTCTTGATTTAAGTTGCGTTTGATTTTTTTGTTGTTGTTTTATGAGAAATTATTGGTTTTGTATAGGTTTAAATAATGATTTTTTTTTGGTAAAAAAACCCTCAAAAATTACTTTGTTTACTGTAAGAACTTAGTGCAGGTATTGTAGAGAGTTTTCCTGAAAAAACAGAATTATTTCAGTTGCAGGTTCCAGTTTAAATTACCTAAATTGAGCCAAAAAGGCAAAAAATTCTTTGAATTTCCATTAATCCATGTAGAATTTCCTTGAATCCTTAAAATTTCCTTTAATCCTGAGGGAGAAAGTTCTGAATTCATGGAGAATTTTCCAATGGGTTTGGAGATAAAGAAAGAACTGATCAAAGCAGACCAGGATTGAGAAACTTTTCACACCCAAATAAAAGAATTTTGGGATGATTATTAAAAATCAGGTAAGGACCTTAGGAAAGGTCCAAAATTCACAATTTCTTTAATGGAAATGAGAGCTGAACAACTGAAAATGGATAAATTTAACTCTAGAAATTTAATTTTTTAATTTTAAAAAATTTTTTAATTTCTGCTTTCAATTTCCTTTCATCCATGTAAAATTTCCTTTAGTCCTCAAAATCCTGAAGGAGAAAGTTCTGAATTCATGGAGAATTTCCAATGGATTTGGAGATAAAGAAAAAACTGATCAAAGCAGATTTAAATTTAACTCTAGAAATTGAATTTTTAATTTTTTAAAATTTTCTAGTTTTTTAAAATTTTTTAATTTCTGCTTTGAATTTCCCTTAATCCTTAAAGTTTCCTTTAATCCTCAAAATCCTGAGGGAGAAAGTTCTGAATTCATGGAGAATTTCCAATGGATTTGGAGATAAAGAAAGAACTGATCAAAGCAGACCAGGATTGAGAAACTTTTCACACCCAAATAAAAGAATTTTGGGATGATTATTAAAAATCAGGTAAGGACCTTAGGAAAGGCTCAAAATTCACCTTTTTTTTCATGGAAATGAGAGTTGGACAATTGAAAATGGATAAATTTAACTCTAAAAATTTAATTTTTAATTTTTAAAATTTTTCAATTTTTAAAAATTTTTACATTTTAAAAAATTTTTTAATTTCTGCTTTCAATTTCCTTTCATCCATGTAGAATTTCCTTTAGTCCTCAAAATCCTGAGGGGGAAAGTTCTGAATTCATGGAGAATTTTCCAATGGATTTGGAGATAAAGAAAAAACTGATCAAAGCAGATTTAAATTTAACCCTAGAAATTGAATTTTTAATTTTTTAAAATTTTCTAGTTTTTTAAAATTTTTTAATTTCTGTTTTGAATTCCCTTTAATCCATGTAGCATTTCCTTTAGTCCTCAAAATCCTGAGGGAGAAAGTTCTGAATTCATGGAGAATTTCCAATGGATTTGGAGATAAAGAAAGAACTGATCAAAGCAGACCAGGATTGAGAAACTTTTCACACCCAAATAAAAGAATTTTGGGATGATTATTAAAAATCAGGTAAGGACCTTAGGAGAGGTTCAAAATTCACCTTTTTTTTCATGGAAATGAGAGTTGGAGAATTGAAAATGGATAAATTTAACTGTAGAAATTGAATTTTTAATTTTTTAAATTTTTAATTTTTTTAAATTTTTTAATTTCTGCAGCCCAGCAGTTGAAGAAATTGAAATAATTCTGATTTTTTTGCATCCCAAATTGAAGGAAACCTGTACCTGCTCCACTCTGTGCCTGGTCTGGAGGAAGGGATCGTAGCGAGCCCGGATGGCCCTCATGGATGTTGGCTGAAAAAAAACCCCAAAAATTCATTTTAGAGACTTTATTTTCCCCCCAAAATGCTGAAAACTTCAAATCCTGACTGACCCAAAGCCTCCAAACCCCCAAACCAAAACTCTGTAAAATTGGAAATATGAATTTGGCTCTTTAAAATCTTTTTTAAAATTTCAACATTTTTACCCTGAGATGGCAACATGACCTAAAATCAGCAAAATTATTCCATTTTTGGTGTTTGCATTCCAATGAAATTCCAATATTTTGGAATATTCCAAATGATTCCAATATTTTTAGCGTTCTCCAAGCTAAAATAAATCTCTGCAGTGAGTCACAAAAGTGTTACAAAAACCACAAAATGTTTCTTAAATTCCTCCTACACTCAGTCTGGGTTTCAAATATTTCTAAATTAAATTTATTTCTTTCAATTAAAATTTAAAAAAAATCATTTTTTTAATCACCAGCTGATGGGAAGCTATTAATAATTTATAAATAATTTAATATATTTTAAATAGATTTTCATGTCCCTGGATTCACTTGATATTTCCCATTTTTTCCTATTTAAAGATTGAAATCACTGAGTTAACAACAGAAATAATTTCTATGTAAAAGGAATTTTCACCAAATTAATCCAGGTGGGTTTTACCTCATTTTCCTACCACAGCTTTTGAGTTTTTTGGTTAAAACCAGTCACAATAATTCAATCACAAACTGCTGTTAAACTTCCTCCAGACAACAGGGAGGGAAGTTTGGAAATATAAAAATTTAAATATAAAAATTTCAATTTATCACTGCAGATAAAAGGGAATTAATTGAATTTCAGAGGTATTAACGGCTAAAAATGAGGAGTTTTTTAATCAAAATTTATACTTTTTTAAAATCCTGTAGGAACCTCTCCAGACCTCTGTGTTTGAAGACCCTTCTTAGACAATTTTTGAAATTTGAACTCATCATGAATTGCAATAATTTGTAATTATTTGTATTTGTAATTGTAATAATTACAAAAAATACAGTGAATTAATTGTAATTAATTATTGTAAGAATTTCTCTCCTGGACTTTGCTTTAGAAGCTGAAGTTTATGAAAGTTGATTTTGGGTTTTTCTGATTTTTGTGTTTATTTTTGGCTTTATTCTTCCAAGAGGAGTGAGCTGCAGAAATAAAGCCCAGCCCAAGCCAAAGCCAGGCTTAAGGAATAACAAAAAAAAAAAAAAAATTAAAAATAAAAGGAAAAATAAAGAGATCAGAACCTCATATCCTGTGTAGGACTGGGTGGAATATTCAAAATCAGAGTCAGGGCCCCCTGGGCAGTACCTGCAGGGAAAAAAAAACAGAAAAAAACAGGAATTCAACTCAAAATTCCAATCATTTCTGTGATATTGATATTAAAATTGAATTCATTTGAATTAATTTGCATGAGAATGAGACCTGAAACAACCCAGTGAGACTTTCTGGAAGCAAAATCCATGGAAATATTTCTGGGATATTCCATTATTTTTTAGGGAGCAGCCATAAAAGTTTTGGGGCAAAGGTTACAAGCAAATAAATGGATTTTTTTTTTAAATAATAATTTCACAATCTGAATGTTTTCCATGATTCCCTCAATTCTCTCACTTTATTCCATGCAGAATATGAATTTTTTTGGGGGGCAAGGAGAGATGTAAAATTGAAATATCACCCATGCACTTTGCCAGAAATTTGGGGAATTTTAACATTTTGATGGTGAGGAAACTCAGCTGTATGAGTCATCCATCATCATTATAAAATTAATTACAAATTAATGATTAAATCACCACGCCCACATTCATTTGTGCAGTCCAAGCTGTTTTAGACAAGGAAGTACCTGGAAAATTTCATGGATTCATGGCAGGGAATGTTTGGAAAGAAATGAAAATATGGGAAAAGAATCATCAAAATCAGATTTCAAGGGAATGGAGTCAAAATGAGGAAGAGAATTCAAAATAAGCCAAGCTCTTGTTCTTTAATTTGAATAAAATGCAGCTGATTCCAGGAGATTTCAGCAGCTGGAGGCCAAAAAATTAATAAGAAATCAATAGAAATGAATAGAAATTAATAAAGAAAATAATAATAAATTAATAATCACAAGGGTGGGAAGCTAATGTTAAAATTAATAATAAATGAATAGAAATTAATAAAGAAAATAATAATAAATTAATAATCACGAGGGTGGGAAGCTAATATTCAAATTAATAATAAATCTATATAAATGAATATAAATTAATAAAGAAAATAATAATAAACTAATAATCACAAGGGTGGGAAGCTAATATCCAAATTAATAATAAATGAATATATATTAATAAAGAAAATAACACTGAATTAATAATCACAAGGGTGGGAAGCTAATATTCAAATTAATAATAAATCTATATAAATGAATATAAATAAATAAAGAAAATAATAATAAATTAATAATCACAAGGGTGGGAAGCTAATGTTAAAATTAATAATAAATCTATATAAATTAATAAAGAAAATAATAATAAATTAATAATCACAAGGGTGGGAAGCTAATATTCAAATTAATAATAAATCTATATAAATGAATAGAAATTAATAACGAAAATAATAATAAATTAATAATCACAAGGGTGGGAAGCTAATGTTAAAATTAATAATAAATCTATATAAATTAATAAAGAAAATAATAATTAATAATCACAAGGGTGGGAAGCTAATATTCAAATTTATAATAAATCTATATAAATCAATAGAAATTAATAAAGAAAATAACACTGAATTAATAATCACAAGGGTGAGAAGCTAATGTTAAAATTAATAATAAATGAATATAAATTAATAAAGAAAATAACACTGAATTAATAATCACAAGGGTGGGAAGCTAATATTCAAATTAATAATAAATCTATATAAATGAATAGAAATTAATAAAGAAAATAATAATAAATTAATAATCACAAGGGTGGGTTTGGGTCGTGAAAGGAGGAGATTTTCTCCCTTGAGGAAAAGGTGAAAAATTCAGTTTTTGGTGGGGAGTGGCTGCTCCTGCAGGGCTGGGGTTGTCCAGGAATGCTGGGAAAAGGAACTTTGGGTGAATTCCTCAGGAATGGGGATTCCAAACCTCCCTGGGCAGGAATTGTTCCCAAAACCCAACCTGAAACTCCCTGGAACAATCTGGGAAAAATCCCAATCCCACCTGCCAGGGAATTCCAGATCCGTGTCCCCAAGTGGGATTTCCACAGGGATTGGGAATTCCTCTGGGAACGGGGATTCCAAAATTCCCTGGGAAACCCTTTCCAGGCAGGAATTGTTCCCAAAACCCAACCTGAACTTCCCCTGGAACAACCTGAGGCCATTTCCTGGGAGAAATCCCAATTCCTTCCATCAGGGAATTCCAGATCCGTGTCCCCAAGTGGGATTTCCATGGGGATTTGGAATTCCTCTGGGAATGGGGATTTGAATTCCTGGGCAGGAACTGTTCCCAAAACCCAACCTGAAACTTCTCCTGGAGGAACTTCTGGCTCTTTCCTGGGAGAAATCCCAATTTCTTCTATCAAGGAATTCCAAATCCGTGCCCCCAAAAGGGACTTCCATGGGGATTTGGAATTCCTCTGGGAACGGGGATTCCAAACCTCCCTGGCAAACCCTTTCCAGGCAGGAATTGTTCCCAAAATCCAACCTGAACTTCCCCTGGAACAACTTGAGGCCATTTCCTGGGCGAAATCCCAATTCCTCCTCAGGGAATTCCAGATCCGTGTCCCCAAGTGCCACTTCCACAGGGACTGGGAATTCCTCTGGGAATGGGGAAGGAATTGTTCCCAAAACCCAACCTGAACCTCTCCTGGAACAATTTGGGAGAAATCCCAATTCCTCCTCAGGGAATTCCAGATCCGTGTCCCCAAGTGCCACTTCCGTGGGAATTAGGAATTCCTCTGGGAATGGGGATTGGAATTCCTGGGCAGGAATTGTTCCCAAAACCCAACCTGAAACTCCCTGGAACAATCTGGGAAAAATCCCAATCCCACCTGCCAGGGAATTCCAGATCCGTGTCCCCAAGTGGGATTTCCACAGGGATTGGGAATTCCTCAGGAACGGGGATTCCAAAAATCCCTGGGCAGGAATTGTTCCCAAAACCCAACCTGAACTTCTCCTGGAGGAACTTCTGGCTCTTTCCTGGGAAAAATCCCAATTTCTTCTATCAAGGAATTCCAGATCCGTGGGGATTTGGAATTCCTTGATAGAAGTGGGACTTCCATGGGGATTTGGAACTCCTTTGGGAACTTCCATGGGGTTTTGGAATTCCTCTGGGGACAGGGATTCCAAAAATCCCTGGCAAACCCTTTCCAGGCAGGAACTGTTCCCAAAACCCAACCTGAACCTCTCCTGGAACAACCTGAGGCCATTTCCTGGGAGAAATCCCAATTCCTCCTGTCAGGAATTCCAGATCTGTGTCCCCAAGTGGGATTTCCATGGGGATTTGGAATTCCTCTGGGAACGGGGATTCCAAAAATCCCTGGAAAATCCTTTCCAGGCAAGAATTGTTCCCAAAACCCAACCTAAAACTTCCTGGAACAACTTCTGGCTGTTCCCTGGGAGAAATCCCAATTCCTTCTATCAGGGAATTCCAGATCCGTGTCCCCAAGTGCCACTTCCACAGGGACGGGGAATTCCTCTGGGAATGGGGATTCCAAACCTCCCTGGGCAGGAATTGTTCCCAAAACCCAACCTGAACTTCCCCTGGAACAATTTGGGAGAAATCCCAATCGCACCTGCCAGGGAATTCCAGATCCGTGTCCCCAAGTGGGATTTCCACAGGGACTGGGAATTCCTCTGGGAACGGGGATTCCAAACTTCCCTGGCAAACCCTTTCCAGGCAGGAATTGCTCCCAAAACCCAACCTGAACTTCCCCTGGAACAACCTGAGGCCATTTCCCAGGAGAAATCCCAATTCCTCCTGTCAGGGAAAGCTGCAAAAGGCAGCAGAACTGAGATCGGAGCTGAGCAGCAGCCACGAGATAAATCAGCAGAAAAATTCTGGAAAATGTAGAAAAATAAGGACAAACAGAACAAAAATCTAGAATGTTGGTCTAGAATAACTCCCTAAGGTGCAGGAAAGTTTATCCAGAGAGATATTAGGAAGTTTTAAGGTTAATAATGGAGCTCTGTGCGTTTGTTATAGGGCTCACAAGCAGGTGTTGGATTTGAAATAAGCAAAATAATTCATTGTTTTAACCAAAGGTAAAACAATGGATGGAACTGCTGTCAATGTGCTTTTGCTTTGTGTGATTGCTGAAAAAACAACTTTTAAATTCAGTTGTACCATGAAATTCTCTGTCTGCTGCCTGGGGTGTGAGGCAAGCAGGAATTGGATTTGAAATAAGCAAAATAATTCATTGTTTTAACCAGAGGTAAAACAATGGATGGAACTGCCATCAATGTGCTTTTGCTTTGTGCGATTGCTGAAAAAACAACTTTTAAATTAATCTGTAACACGGAATGAGAGTGATGCTGGAAAATCAAAGAGCTCAAAGTGTGGGAATGCAGAAAATCAGAGATTTGGGAAAGCTGCAAAAGGCAGCCCCAGAAACAACAAAATTGTGATCAGAGCTGAGCAGCAGCCACGAGATAAATCAGCAGAAAAATTCTGGAAAATGTAGAAAAGTAAGGACAAACAGAACAAAAATCTAGAATGTTGGTCTAGAATAACTCCCTAAGCTGCAGGAAAGTTTATCCAGAGAGATATTAGGAAGTTTTAAGGTTAATAATGGAGCTCTGTGCATTTGTTATAGGGCTCACAAGCAGGTGTTGGATTTGAAATTAGCAAAATAATTCATTGTTTCAACCAGAGGTAAAACAATGGATGGAACTGCTGTCAATGTGTTTTTACTTTTTATAATTGTAAAACAACTTTTAAATTAAATTCTAACATGAAATTCTCTGTCTGCTGCCTGGGGTGTGAGCTGCTGGCATCTCCCCACTGTCACAGCCATGGGATGGGGCTGATGCTGGGAAACCAAAGAGCTCAGAAAATAAAACCAGCACATTCCTGGCAGTCCCACGCAGTTCGTCATTTGTAGCAATGAAATTTTCTTTGCACACCCACCCAAAATTTTGTTTCCCCACACTCACACACAGATGTTCCCCGTGAAGTTGATGTGGGGGCACCGGTGGGGTTTGCACATCACGGCCACCACGGCGATCTGCCAGAGAAATTGCAGGAATTACCCCAAAATGACCCAAATTCAGCCGTTTCTTGTAAGGCTGGGGGCGCTGGGGGCATCTGTGGGGTTGTTTCGGGGATGTTCTGTGGTAAAATTGATGTGGGTTAAGCCCAGAAGGGGAGAACAAAGCCAGAGAGAAATAGGAATGTTTAATAAATTCTATTAAATATTATTTCATGCTCTCAGGTTTTGTGATATGAACAAATAAGAAATGAATTAATAAATAAATGTTTGGGGTCTGATATAGAGAATGAGGTGGTTTACAGTGAACAGGTCTGATATAAAAAATCAGGAGGTTTCAGTACAAATTGGGGTCTGATATCAAGAATTAGGTGGATTCAGAATAAATTGGGGTCTGATATGGAGATTTAGGTCTGATATGAAAAATTAGGTGATGTCAGTATAAATTGGGGTTTGATATGGAAATTTAGGTGGTTTCAGTGTAAATTGGGGTCTGATATAAAGATTTAGGTGGTTTCAGTATAAACTGGGCTCTGATATGGAGATTTAGGTGGTTTCAGAATAAATTGGGGTCTGACATCAAGAATTAGGTGGATTCAGAATAAATTGGGGTCTGACATGGAGATTTAGGTCTGATATGAAAAATTAGGTGATGTCAGTATAAATTGGGGTTTGATAGGGAAATTTAGGTGGTTTCAGTATAAACTGGGGTCTGATATAAAGAACTGGGTGGTTTCAGTGTAAATTGGGGTCTGATATAAAGAATTAGGTCTGATATAAAAATCAGGTGGTTTCAGTGTAAATTGGGGTCTGATATAAAAAATTAGGTGATTTCAGAATAAATTGGGGTCTGATATCAAGAATTAGGTGGATTCAGAATAAATTGGGGTTTGATATGGAGATTTAGGTGGATTCAGTGTAAATTGGGGGCTGATATAAAGAATTAGGTCTGATATAAAAATCAGGTGGTTTCAGTGTAAATTTGGGTCTGATATAAAAAATTAGGAGGTTTCAGTATAAATTGGGGTCTGATATGGAGATTTAGGTGGTTTCAGTATAAACTGGGGTCTGATATAAAAAATGAGGTGGTTTCAGAATAAACTGGAGTCTGGTATGGAGATTTAGGTGGTTTCAGAATAAATTGGGGTCTGATATAAAAAATTGAGGTCTGATATAAAAAACCAGGTGTTCTCAGTATCATTTGGGGTCTGATAAGGAGAATCAGGTGGTTTCAATTTAAATTTGGGTCTGATATGGAAAATTGAGTGTTTTCAGTGTAAACTGGGGTCTGATATACAAAATTAGATGGTTTCAGAATAAATTGGGGTCTGATATGAAGATTTACATGGTTTCAGAATAAACTGGAGTCTGATGTGGAGATTTAGGTGGTTTCAGTATAAACTGGGGTCTGACATAAAGAATTGGACAGTTTCAGTGTAAATTGGGTTCTCATATAAAGAACTGAGCAGCTTCAGTAAAAACTGGGCTCTGAGATAAAGAATCAGGTCTGATATAAAGAATTAGATGGTTTCAGTATAAACTGGGCTCTGATATGGAGATTTAGGGTGTTTCAGTATAAATTTGGGTGGATATGAAGATTTAGGTGATTTACAGTAAATTGAATTAACTGCTCTGCTGAAAAGACCCACAGGGACTTGGACACAATCCCCCTTTGTTTCCTCAGGGAATCTCAGGATATTTTGGGTTGAAAGGACCTTAAATCCCAATCCCAACACCCTCCACTATCCCAGGGTGCTGTCCTTGGACACTTCCAGGGATGCAGCAACCACAGGAAAACCTCCAAGGAAGGAACTTTTCCCCCAAACTCTCCTCTGTGCTGAAAAGGCAACGCCACCACTGCTTTTGGGTGGGGATTAAACCCAAATGACCCAAATTTGGGGTTGGGAGCAGGGAGGGTGTGGGGGAAGGAGGAGAAATCCCCTTTGTCTCACCCCACTGGCCGTCCTGATGGGCTTGGCCTTGAGCTTTGGCAGCAGAACCTTCCGGAACTGCGGCGGCACGGCCGCGATGATGTCGACGAGACGCGGCTGCGCCGGCAGCCCGTACCTGGCTGAGGTCCTGGTCTTCAGCCTGCAAATAAAAACACCCAGAATCATCCAAAAATCACAAAAAAATCATCAAAACCTGCCCTCCTTTCCATCTGTGCCACACAGATCCTGGCAGAAGAATTAAACACAACTGCAGGGTGATGGAAACACCAAAACTCAACTGACAGCTGATCGTACCTGGCTGAGGGTTTGGTTTTCAGCCTGCAAATAAAAACACCCAAAATCACCAAAAAACACCCCAAAATCACCAAAACCTGCCCTCCTTTCCACCTGTGCCACACAGATCCAGGCAGGCTCCTCCAGTTCTGCTCCACAAGCAGCTGCAGTGGGTGTGGAAACACCAAAACTCAACTGATCGTACCTGGCTGAGGGTTTGGTTTTCAGCCTGCAACCAAAACAGCCAAAAATACCCAAAATCACCAAAACCTGCCCTCCTTTCCACCTGTGCCACACAGATCCTGGCAGAAGAATTAAACACAACTGCAGGGTGATGGAAACACCAAAACTCAACTGACAGCTGCCTGTGCCTGGCTGAGGGTTTGGTCTTCAGCCTGCAACCACAAACAGCCAAAATCATCCAAAACCACCCAAAATCACCAAAAAACCACCAAAATCACCAAAACCTGCCCTCCTTTCCACCTGTGCCACAGAGATCCTGGCAGGCTCCTCCAGTTCTGCTCCACAAGCAGCTGCAGGGTGTGCGAAAAAAACAAAACTCAACTGACAGCTGATTGTACCTGGCTGAGGGTTTGGTCTTCAGCCTGCAAATAAAACCACCCAAAATCATCCAAAACCACCCAAAATCTGCCTTCCTTTCCACCTGTGCCACACAGATTCTGGCAGAAGAATTAAACACAACTGCAGGGTGATGGAAACACCAAAACTCAACTCACAGCTGATCGTACCTGGCTGAGGGTTTGGTTTTCAGCCCGCAAATAAAAACACCCAAAATCACCAAAAACACCCAAAATCACCAAAACCTGGCCTCCTTTCCACCTGTGCCACAGAGATCCAGGCAGGCTCCTCCAGTTCTGCTCCACAAGCAGCTGCACTGTCTGTAAAAACACCAAAACTCAACTCACAGCTGATCGTACCTGGCTGAGGGTTTGGTTTTCAACTTGCAACCAAAACACCCAAAATCATCCAAAAATACCCAAAATATCCAAAATCACCAAAACCTGCCCTCCTTTCCCCCTGGCCACAGAGATCCAGGCAGAAGAATTAAACACAACTGCAGGGTGATGGAAACACCAAAACTCAACTGACAGCTGCCTGTGCCTGGCTGAGGGTTTGGTCTTCAGCCTGCAACCACAAACACCCAAAATCATCCAAAAATACCCAAAATCACCAAAAAACACCCCAAAATCACCAAAACCTGCCCTCCTTTCCATCTGTGCCACAGAGATCCTGGCAGGCTCCTCCAGTTCTGCTCCACAAGCAGCTGCAGGGTGTGTGGAAACACCAAAACTCAACTCACAGCTGTCAATGGTTTTTATTTTCTGTGTTTTCCCCCTAAATTTGGTTTTATCCTGACTGTTGCAAAGCTCCTGCTGGGCCATTTTCAGGGATAATTCCTGATTGGTGTTTAATTGCTTGTGGTGATTAATTCATGGGATTAATTTAACCCTACACACCCAGCCAGGAGCTGAGTTCTCCTCCATGGTAATTCCTGGCAGGAATTTCCAGGAAAAAGTTTGGAATTATGGCAATAAAGTGGGAAAAGTGGGGGAAATTCGGGTTTTGTTGCTCTACAGAAATAAAGGAGGAAGGAATTTCTGTAAACAAAAAATTCAGGATTTCTTACTCCAAATAAATAAAGGAGGAAAAAATTCCTGTAAACAAAAAATTCAGCTTTTATTACTCCAAATAAGTCAAGGAAGAAGGAATTTCTATAAAGAACAAATTCAGGTTTTCTTACTCCACATAAATTAAGAAAGAAAAAATTCCTGTGAACAACAAATTCAGGATTTCTTCCTCCACATAAATAAAGAAGGAAAAAGTTGCTGTAAATAACAAAGTCAGGATTTATTACTCCAAATAAATAAAGGAGGAAGAAATTTCTCTAAAGAATAAATTCAGGATTTTTTACTCCACAAATCTGAAGAACAAAGAAGTTCCTATAAACGATTTTGGGTGTAACACATTGCTAAAAAAATCTGATTTAATATTATTTCTATATGAATGTCTCCTTTCCTGATGGATTTGGGACTAGTGAAGGATGGGGGGAAAAAAGGAGAAAAAACAAAAAGGCAGTGAGAGTTTTGTGGAGTTTTTCAGAAAATCCCCCCCATTTGAGAGTTGGTAGGAAATCAGCCCAGAATTTCCCAATCATGGGGGGTTTACGATGAGAAAAAGGTGTGAAAATGAGAGCTGAGGGTGTTCCTCACTCACTTGTTGAGATCCACGTCCTTGCCCTGCTCGTGGGCCTCCAGGAGCTGCTTTATGATGTCAGCAATGGTCATCACCATCAGCTCGGCCTGGCTCGGCTCCCCTGCGCCAGGAACGGGGGAAAAACGGGGAAAAACGGAGAAAAATCAGAGAAAAATCAGAGATTCCCCCGCTCGGCACAACCCAGCTTGAAATTCCTGTGAAAAACACCAATCACTTGTTTTGAAAATGTTCAAAGTTTCGCAGTAATAAAATGGTCATAAAAATAGTGATACAATTAGAGTAATAATAATATTAATACAATTAGAGTAATAATAATATTACAAGTAGAGTAATAATAATTTGGACAATTTGAATTAGGACAATATGAGACAGTAAAAACAAAGAGTTATGGATGTCTGGGTACCTTTTCTGGGCAAAAAAAGCCTGAAAAAGGACACACATTAACAAAGGATTAACCCTTAAAAACAATAACCTATTGACACTTCATACATAATGCATAAATTCCATTTAAACACAGGATTCTGTCTGGTCATCCTCAACTTCTTCCTCTGAATCCTAACAGAAAAAGTTCATTTCTTCTGATAAGAGGGCAATAAATTCATTTTCTCTGAAAGATTCAGGTGTCCTGTGGCTGCTGTCTCACTGTGAGTCCTTTCTTCACAAACAAAGTATCTTACATAGCATAGTTTCTATGTGAGCATTTTTTTATAACCTAAAACTCTATTTACCACACTACCTAAGAGAATGAATCCAGCATTACTTTCTAACACAACACATATAATATTAATTTGAATATTTGCGAAAAACCAATCGTAAAATACGTGCATTTTTCACATTCCTGTCATGGAACCGTGGAATGGTTCAGCCTGGAAAAGAGCTCCGGAGTTCAACCATTCCCAGCAATTCCAAAGCCACCCGTGTCCCCAAGTGCCACATGCACAGAGATTTGAAATTGAAATTTAAAATTGAAATTCCTGCCACGGAACCGTGGAATGGCTCAGGCTGGAAAAGAGCTACAGAATCCAAGCACTCCCAGCAATTTCAGAGCCATCAAATGGCCCCGAGTGCCACATCCACAGGGATTTTAAATCCCTCCGGGGATGGGGACTCCAGTACTGCCCTGGACAGCTGTGCCAGGGCTGGACAGCCCTTTAAAGATAGAAATTCCTCCTGTTATCCAATTTAAACCTCCTGTTATCCAATTTAAACCTCCCCTGGCACAGCTCGAGGCCGTTTCCCCTCACGCCGTCCCCTCACGTCAGGGAGTTCTGCAGAGCCCCCTGAGCCTCCTTTTCTCCAGGCTCAGCCCCCCCAGATCCCTCAGCCGGCCGTGCCCCGGCTCCATTCCCTCTCCCAGACACGTTCCAACCCCTCAGCTTTCTTTGTTTTATTTTTTTACCTTTCCCATTTTTCTTTTTCTGCTTCATCCCGGCGGATCCCGCGGCCTGGCCCGCCGCGCTGCCGTAAAGCGACACCGCCCCGCGCCGTCGCGAAAGCGCCGTAAACGGGATTGTAGTTCCGCCATCAGCCACCGGGGGGCGCCGGCACCGCACCGAAAGGGCCACCGGGGACACCCCCCGGGTTTTTGGGGGAAAATCCCGGGGTTTGGGGGTTCTGGCCGTCACCCCGGGTTTGGGGAGGGGGTTTGGGGTCCCCCGGTCCTCCTGGCCGTGTGGGCACCGTTTGGATGCTCGGTTGGATGGCTGGAAAGTTGTGGGGTCCGGTGAAGGCAGAGTGGCCTGGATCAAGGAATCAATCGAGGAATCAATCAAGGAATCAATCGAGGAATCAATCGAGGAATCAGTTAAGGTATCAATCAAGGAATCATGGAATTAGGGAATCAAGGAATCAGGGAATTGCAGAATCACAGCGTCAGAGAGTCCCAGAGTCTCAGAATTGCAGAATGTGGAATTGTGGAATCACAGGATAATGGAATCTCAGAGTCACAGAGTCAGAATCACAAAATAATGGAATCACAGATTCCCAGAATCCCAGAACTGTAAAATGATGGAATCATGGAATCACAGCGTCAGAGAGTCCCAGAGTCTCAGAAGTGCAGAATGGGGAACTGTGGAATCACAGGATGATGGAATCTCAGTCACAGAGTCAGAATCACAAAATTGTGGAATCACAGATTCCCAGAATCCCAGAACTGTAGATAATGGGATCATGGAATCACGGAATCTCAGTCACAGAATCACACAGCCACAGAGTCAGAATCACAAAATCATGGAATCAAGTCTCAGAGAATCCCAGAACTGCAGAGTGATGGAATCATGGAATCACAGAATGTCAGAATCACACAGTCACAAAATCATGGAATCACAGACTCCCAGAATCCCAGAACTGTAGAATGATGAAATCATGGAATCCCAGGGTCAGGGAGTCCCAGAATCTCAGAAGTGCAGAGTGATGGCATCACAGAATTACAGAGTCTCAGCCTCAATCACAGAATCATGGAATTACAAAATCATAGAATCACAAAGTCACAGATTCAGAGACTCCCAGAATCTGAGAATCACAGAATGTCAGACACACATAATCACAGAACTACAGAATCAGTCACAGACTCACAGAATCACGGGATCAGAGAATCATGGAATCACAGAATCACAGTGTCATGGAATCACAGGATCACAGAATCATGGAATTACAGACTCACAGAATTACAGAATTAGAGAATTACAGATTCACATGATCATGGAATCACAGAATCATAGAATCACAGACTCAGGGACTCACAGACTCACAGAATCACAGAACCATGGAATTACAGTCTCACAGAATTAAAGAATCGTGGAATTACAGATTCACAGTATCACAGATTCATGGCACCACAGTTTCACAGAATCATGGACTCACAGACTCACAGAATAATGGACTCACAGTGTCGCAGAATCACAGAATCATAGAATTACAGACTTACAGAATCACAGAATCATGGAATCACAGTCTTACAGAATCATGGAATCACAGACTCACAGAAAACACGGAATCATGGAGTTGCCGTCTCACAAAAATCACAGAACTACAGAATCAGAGAACCATGGCCTTACAGAATCACAAAATTACGGAATCATGGAATCACAGACTCACAGAAAACACGGAATCATGGAATCACAGACTCACAAAATCACAGAACTACAGAATCAGAGAATCATGGCATTACAGAATCATGGAATCACAGACTCACAAAATCACAGAACTACAGAATCAGAGAATCATGGCATTACAGAATCATGGAATCACAGACTCACAAAATCACAGAACTACAGAATCAGAGAATCATGGCATTACAGAATCATGGAATCACAGACTCACAAAATCACAGAACTACAGAATCAGAGAATCATGGCATTACAGAATCATGGAATCACAGACTCACAAAATCACAGAACTACAGAATCAGAGAATCATGGCATTACAGAATCATGGAATCACAGACTCACAAAATCACAGAACTACAGAATCAGAGAATCATGGCATTACAGAATCACAAAATCAGGGAATCACAGATTCATAAAATCACTTAGTCACAGACTCAGGCGATCACAGCATCTCAGGCTCACACCCCCACAGAATCCCAGATTTGCAGATTCTCAGAGCCCCAGGATGGGTCAGGAGGGACGGGACCGCAGAGGGTCACTGGCGTCACCTCCCTGCTTCATCCAGCAGGGCCATCCCAGAGCCCAGGGCACGGGAGTGTGTCCAGACAACCCTGAAATATCCCAGGGAGGAGACTCCACAGCCTCAGGGCTGGGCACTGCCCAGGGCAGAAATTCTTCCTCATGTCCAGGTGGATCTTGCTGGGATCATTCCCTGCCCGTGGCTCTGGTGCCATTGCTGGGCCCTGCTCTGCCCTTCCCTGCACACAGGGACACCCAGGGATGATGTTCCCTCTCATTTATCACCTCTCGAGGCTGAACAGCCCCAGCTCCCTCAGCCTTTCATGGCCAGGGAGATGCTCCAGGCCCTTCCTCATCTTTATTGGAGCGGCTCCAGATTCCTCCTGTCCCAGGACCTGGACACAGCATTCCCAGGGTATAAAAACATCCTGGTGGCTGCTCTTACAGCTGATGATTAAAAGGGACAATTTCTGAAATTCTCAGTAGTGGGATCATCCTATTTCCCCGTTAAATCCAGTTTTTCCCCGGGGTCTCGTTCCCAAATTCCCGCCGGTGCTGTTGTCTTCCCCGAGGGGAACCACAACGGCCTAAAGAGGCCGCGCCCCCTCAGCGCCAGATGGTAGCAAAACATCGACTCGAGCGGGAAAAAAACCTATTAAAAAGGAACAATTTCTGAAATGCACAATAATGGGATCATTCTATTTCCCCGTTAAAATTCAGATTTTCCTCAGGGCCTGGTTCCCAAATTCCCGCCGGTGCTGTTATCCTCCCTGAGGGGAATCGTGCGGGCCTGAGGAGGCTGCACCCCCTCAGCGCTAGGTGGCAGCAAAACATAGATTCCAGGAGGGGAAAAAAACGAATTTAAAATGGTCATTTTCTGAAATTCCCAATAATGGGATCATTCTGTTTCCCCGTTAAATCCAGTTTTCGCGGGGGTCTCGTTCCCAAATTCCCGCCGGTGCTGGGGTCCTCCCTGAGGGGAACCACGCGGGCCTGAGGAGGCCGCGCCCCCTCAGCGCTAGATGGTAGCAAAACAGGACGGAAAAACCGATTGAAAAGAGACAAGTTCTGAAATTCCCAGTAGTGGGATCATCCTATTTCCCCGTTAAATCCAGTTTTTCCCCGGGGTCTCGTTCCCAAATTCCCGCTGATGCTGGGATCCGCCCTGACGGAAACCACGCCGACCTGAGGAGGCCGCGCCCCCTCAGCGCTAGATGGTAGCAAAACATCGACTAGAGCAGGAAAAAGCTATTAAAATGGGTCAATTTCTTAAATTCCCAATAATGGGATCGTCCTATTTCCCCGTTAAAATTCAGATTTTTCCCGGGGTCTCGTTCCCAAATTCCCGCCGGTGTTGGGATCCTCCCTGAGGGGAACCACGCGGGCCTGAGGAGGCCGCGCCCCCTCAGCGCTAGATGGTAGCAAAACATCGATTCCAGGAGGAAAAAACCGGATGGTTTTCCTGAAAAATGGAGAAAAATCCCTCCTGGAGACCCGTGGGTTCCCGGGGAGTGCACGGAGGAGGGAACAGGGAAGGGGAACAACGGGGAGTTTGATGGGGGAAGAGGCTGAGGGGGTCCCTGGATGCAAACCCTGCACAGCTGAGGGGAGGCTCGATTATGAGAAAAGGTTTATTGGGAAAAGGTTTATTGGGAAAAGGTTCACAGGAAAAGTTCTTCCCTAAAGAGTCAGGCACTGAACAGGATCCCCAGGGAATGGTGACATTCCCAACGCTCCAGGACCACACTCCCAGGGAGGGATTTTGGGGTGTCTGTGCAGGAGTTGGATTTGATGATCTTGCAGCTCAGGATTTTTTGTGATTCCCGACGTGTCACAATGTCCCACACACAGCAGTTGTGCCTTCTCCTCCTTGGGAGGATTTGGAAGCCCTAAATTCGTGAGCAGGGTGGGATGATCCCAGAACTGACCCTGCTTAAAGCAGAAGGTTGGACCTGGGGTTTCTTGCATCCCAAATTCTGCATCAATCCTATAAAATCAGCTTGGGAATCTTCTGTGAATATCCAGCAACTTCTAAAACTCACATGAGCTTCTGGAGACAGGGATTTCCTTGGCTTCTGTTAGGAGAATTGGCAACTTTTTGGTTGTTGCTGTTTGCCAGGGCCTTGCTGATGGCACCAGCTCCCAAATCTCCTCCCTGGTGCCATCCTGCTCAATCCTGGATTCTGGTGGGTCACAAACCTACCTGTGAGCAGAGAGGAAATGCTGCCTGGATGAAAATAAACCATAAAACTCACGCTGAGTGCTGGGTAAATGGAGTTCTGTGGGAGTTACTGGAGTTGCATTTGGAGAGGTGGAGAAAACAGGGCTGGGGATGAATCAGAGCTTTTGCTCTTTGTGCTTCTGGAGCTGAGCTGTTGCCCTGTGGCACTGCAGCCTTGCTTGGGATGCTCAGTGGCACCTGAGCTGAACAGTCAAGGTTGAATTTCTTTCCTTCTGTGGCCAGGATTCAGCTCCTTCAGCACTTCCAGCAGAGGCTGAGAGGAGTTCTGAGGATGTTTTCCCTGTTGTGTGCTGTGGGATCTGAATGGGGTTCTGGAGGATTTATTTCTTGGGCAAATCTTTATTTCAGTTCAGATTTTGTACAGAGATTGCTCCATGTGGGACAGGACCTTGAGCCAGGTTGGTGCTGTTTGCCGGGGCCTTGCTGATGGCACCAGCTCCCAAATCTCCTCCCTGGTGCCATCCTGGCCAATCCCTGGATGAAAGCACAGGACTGTGCAGGAGCAGAGAACAGGCAGCAAGGAAAAAAACCTTAAATTACAGATGAAACTGGAAGGAGATGCTGGCAGTGGCATCCCCAGACCTGCTGTGGGGATTTGTGGGATGGTCAAAAACTTCCTTGGAAAATCTCCCTGTGCAGGGGCTGCTGTGGGGATTTTTGGCACCGCTCTCATGGCTGGGGGCTCAGCAGGGCTTGCAGGGAGGGCAAAGGGCACGAGGAAGGAGCTCTCCCCATGGAGTGGGAAGTTTTAAAAGGCCTGGTCTGTGCCTGAGGGTGTTTGGAAATCAGATCTGGGGTGGAACAGGTTGAAATAGAGTTTAAATCATCCTCCAGCAGGCACAAGGGGGTGGATTTCAAACATTCCCAAACATTCCCAAATATTCCCATATCCTTGTGCCTCCCTATAAACACCTCCTCGCTCAGCCCTGGTGCTGGGCTCTGCTCCCTGCTCCTTATCAGCTTCATCCACTGATTACAGCAACTTTTAATCTTGCATTTATTTCCTCTGCTGGCTGCTCTCCCTTTGCCACAAGGTCTCCACGCTCTTCCAGAACCATCCATTAACCCTTCACTCCCCAGCATCACTGCTGAGATTTGCTCTCCTCCTGCTACCCACTTCCCTCATCTCCATTTTGGCATTCCCAAAAATCCCCCATCCGCATAAGTCTCTTTTTTACCCCCAAATTTCTGCTTCTTCAGGTGGGAATCATCAGGAAAATTTCATTTTGGCTCCCAAAATGTACCAAACTCTGCCATTCCTCCAGGGCAAGGAACACCAGGGAAGCACAGGTGGAGTTTTGGGATGGTTTTGTTGCCCACATCTGAGCGGGGCTGTAGCCCAGGGCTGCCATTCTGAGGCACTCAATGTGGTTTTGCCCCAGAGATTTATTTTTTTCCCCTCTCCATTTCAAATTCCAGACCTCAGGAATGATGTAAAATATGTTTACAGACAGCATGAGTGCATCTGATTTTATTCTGATTCATTTCTGGAGGTCTGCTGCTGTTCCAAGGATAATTGACTTGGCTCAACATGCTCCTGGACAGTTCTGTTTATTATTTTACAGCATCATTTTTAAACTTAAATCTTCTCTGATTTATAATATTTTTAATAAAATCCAAAGATAAACACAAAAAAAATTGATAAATCAGAGAAGGTTTAAGCTTTAAAATGTGCAGTGAGAACTTAAGGTGCAGTAAAGACACAGAGCCTGTCCAAGACCGCTCAGATCCTGGGAACTGCACAATTCCAGGGAATATTGATGGGAAAAGATAAACTATTGACATCATTTCCGTGTTTGGAAAGTGCATCTGACCCTCAGCTGCTGCCTAATGGAAACAAAAACCAAATCTTGGGTTTAGGAAGCCAAGGAAGCACCTGTGGAGTGATTGGTTTAACTTGGTTTCCAAAATTCCTGGTTTAGGGAATTTGGGGAGGAAAAAGGTTGAAAAAAGGCTGGTGAAGAGAGATTTGCAATTGCAGGGAATGATGCTGGTGAATGCTTTGGTTTGTTCCACCTCACTTTAAATCCTCAAAATTTCACTTTCTTCATCAAAATCCACCAGCCTGTTCTCCTCCATAATTAACAGATCTGAAGACACAGGAGATAATTCCCATCTGCAAGTTCCTGGCTGATTGTTTTTGGGGAGGTGGCAGCTGAGATTTCTCAGGTTTCAGGCCATTGTGTTGCTTGGGATGAACTCATCCTTCCAAGCACCCAGAAAAACCAGAAAAAAAAAAAAACAACCAAAATCTGGGAGAGGGAACTGCACTGAGTTGTAAAATCAATGATTTGGATGCTCTCAGTCCTTGGAATGCTGTGGTGTTCCCAAAATCCATGAAACCCTCAGGTGGCACAGGTTAATCTGCTCACAGAGCAGAAATTTCCTTTTAATCCACATGGAAACGTCCTTGAGTTGCACCAGGGGAGGATCAGGTTGGATATTAGGAGCAATTTCTTCATGGAAAGAATGGAATCTTCATTGCACTGAATGGAAAACCTGTGGGTGTGGCACCTGTGGACATGGATTGAGGAAATGGGCAGGGATTTGGTGATGTAAAAGGGATTTGGTGATGTAAAGGGGATTTGGTGATCTAAGAGGGATTTGGTGATCTAAAGGGGATTTGGTGATCTAAGAGGGATTTGGTGATCTAAAGGGGATTTGGTGATTTAAAGGGGATTTGGTGATGTAAAAGGGATTTGGTGATCTAAGAGGGATTTGGTGATCTAAGAGGGATTTGGTGATCTAAGAGGGATTTGGTGATGTAAAGGGGATTTGGTGATCTAAGAGGGATTTGGTGATCTAAAGGGGATTTGGTGATTTAAAGGGGATTTGGTGATCTAAAAGGGATTTGGTGATCTAAAAGGGATTTGGTGATTTAAAAGGGATTTGGTGATCTAAAAAGGATTTGGTGATCTAAAAGGGATTTAGTGATCTAAAAGGTCTTTTCCATCCTCAATATCTCTGTGACTCTGTGATTTCTGTTGGAATTTCCTCTCAGATGTGATTTTTGTCCATAAATGCTGAGGATTTGTGTGCTTGCCATGATTTTTCCTGATGGGTGGAAAGGTTCTGTTTTTTCCCAGCTCTGTGGGGTAAATTTAAGTCTCTTTCAATCCCCTTATGCTCAAAAACTGCTCTTTGTTGCATTTTCTGGGAATTTCCCAAATTGCAGAGAAGACCAATGAGAGAGAGAGCAAGCATGGGATTCCCAACGTCTGAAATTCCAGCTCCTTGTGGATCCATGTGCAAATCCAGAGCGTTGGATTTGATTTCCTTCCTGCTGCCTCAACA